>NC_057795.1:693513550-693751050 GCF_018294505.1 Triticum aestivum
CAGCGATGAAGTATAATCGCATCAAATAAACTAACAAGGGTTATATTACAAAATCAACTAACCAAAACTTGAGAAAAATTAACCAATTTACAAACATGCATGCTGCCACGATCTTTGTAAAGGCACGGGATTTTGTGACGGCCCGCCCAGCTGGCCGGAGCAACATCAATCACGGACGCAGGCACGGGGGGAGTCCAGCGCGCACACTCGCACAACACATGCACAGCCACATGCGACGAATGCACACCACACATCCAAAATCAACACAGGTACACAGCACTGACAGCCACTGCTAAATAGTACGTAAGAGGAAAGCCCATTGGGCGCGCAGGAGATGGAAAGTACCGGGTTCTGTGCCGACGCCCTCGATCCTTTGGCAACGACCTCCATCGGCAGCTCTCTATACACTGCCTTACTTGTGGTTGCTGTTCAGGCACTCTATGACGGTGACCAGTCCCGATCCGGGCACGCACATGTATTCGTCGCCGTTCGCCACCACTTAGAGCAAGTACAATAGAGTTGAGTCAGCGGGTTATAAAAAATAAACTAGTATATTTCTACTTAGTTGAAAGAAAGAAAAAAGGAGAGAGAAGGTAAGCGGACTCTTCGTAAAGAGCTAACTCTAGCACGTGCTCCTAGGCACTTTATGAGAATGAAAGGTGGGCCACATAATAAAAAAGTAGTACACTCTTTAATCTTACATGTTGACTATAAAATGTGATGTAGATGACATGACACTGACTTATAGCCAGCAGCTGGCTATACTATTAACCATGCTCTTAGGTGGGTGAAGAGCGGGCCAAACAAGACAATGACGGCCTGGTGGCCGACAGCGAGGGGGAGAGCGCGCCGTCGTGGCCGAACAATGACACGGACGCCATCATCATTTACCCGGCGGCCAGGAGAGGATGTACTGCATATAAGAAAGAGACCACACCCAGCAAGGGAAACAGAAAACGGGCCGCCTCGCCCTGACAGCATCGAGGCAAAAACACGGGGCATGGATTCGACGCCTCCCGAGCTGCCATCCAGCCCATGGGTCGCTGCACGCTGCCTTCACTTTGCCGCCTGGAGACGTAGAATCCAAGCGTTGAGGCGCCACCTGGCCTCAGCCTGATGCTGGACATAACAAAGAAGGCCGGGCACGCCGGGGCCGCCGGCTAGCGATCCGACGGCAAGCCTAGCAATGGGTGGCAGGGCCTCCCGAACATAGTAGCCTGGTTCGCGGGTCGATGGGGCGATCCACGTCCCGGGGTCGATCGACCCCGATCAAGGGTCGGGGACAACGGCGGGTCGAGCTGGATCGATCGCCGGATCACGACCCCGATCGATGGATGCTAAGCCAGATTGATAATCGATATACAGGGAGAGAATTGCCAGAAACATGTATGAGTTCATGGAAAACATGTATAGGAAGTAATACATGTGATTGGAGTCACACCTAGAGCATAATTCAGTTAGACAATCCAAATCCCCCAAAAATGGAAGCTAGCATGGAGGAAGCCATATGTAACACAAAAGCATTTGAAAGCCTGAAGTTCACTACGTTGGATATCGGACACAAAAGTATTAGAAGGCCTGAAGTTGACTACATGGGATATATATAGGGAGGCGTTACGTTTCACCAGCTTATATTGACTCATAATAATTATTATGCTTTGATTTTCTAAAACATATGTCAATTACATGAAGTGTCATTTCCATATATAAGAGAAAGAAAAATATACACATGTGCAATGAATGCAACAGGCACACTCCAGTTGTCTACAAAAAAAAAAGAACAATAGTTTGATTAATACACATAAGTATGGAGGTATAAGCAACATACATGGCTACATGTAAACAAGCAAGGGAGGAGAATATCCATCAAAATTTTGAACCACCTTTTCATTCATTCCTATTTGAAAAATAGGAGCACATTGGTGAATGTCAAGTCATGCAAATGCACTGCATGTTTGTTACAGAAGCATTTTGTTCTCGGTTATCAACTAAAGCCCCGGCAAAATTCTGGTTCATATGCAATGCATAATGTACGGTTCATCTTAAACCATGAAAAAATATGAGTCGAAAGTGATATCAGTAGAAAAGTAGGATATCATTCAAAGTAGCGATCTCAACATACCAGTGTTTATCCTAAGCCGTGGATTTATCATATTCCTCGAAAAGCAAAAGAAGAGGCCAAAAAACTTACCATGATTGATATACCTCAAAATGTTTGATACTAAAATAAGTAAATATTCGTTATGTCAACTCTTTGATCAGCCTGCCAGCAAATGGTTACACTAGTCTCCAACTTGTCACAATTAAATGGTCTTTTCAGTCTTTGCAAGGGAGGTTTATTCAATTATCATCATTTGAAAAGCACTGAAGATGATTGCTGGTATAGTGGCACTGATCAGAAGAACAGAAAACAATTAACTAAAAATAATGTATAGAAACGACAACATGGAATCGGAAGCAAATGTGATGAGCCCCTCCGAAGGGCGGTGAAATACTGAAAATCATTACCCTGTACAACTTGAGTAAAATTCAATGAAAGAAAAGCAGGAGAAATATGCATAGATTGGCAGATAGGCAGAATACATAGTCATTACAAAAGGGAAGCAAGACTCTAATGACATAGAGTGCAAGATAACAGACAAAAATGAAAGTGGCGCAGTGGAGAGATATGCATAGAATGGAGGATAAATAAAAATGCATGATAGTATAACCTTCTTCTGAATTTTCTTATCAGTCATATTGGTTTCAACATCAAATCCATCCTTATGTATGTTAGCATGAACCTGGGCATCAAGAGGATTGTCATTAACTCGAAATAAAAAGAACTTGGCTGATTGATTACCACAAGAACCAACTAAGATAACGAAAAACTGGTAAACATGCCGAATGGAAGACAATCACCGACAGATTTCAAACTAACACAAAGGTCAGTTACCTGTTTCCACTCTCATGCGCGATTCGAGCCAAATCCGAGGGCTGAGACGGGGGATCAAAACAAAAATAAACTGATCCATCTTGCAATTTGTAGGGATGAGTGAAGTGAAAAACTGCAACCACATTTTTTGGAGCTGGTGTACGAACCCTGAACATGTTAATCCATCCACGATGAACCTACGTAGGAATGTATCCGCTTCACACACACACACACACACACACACACACACACACACACACACACACAGAGAGAGAGAAGAGTTTACCCTGCCGCGCCACTGTCTTGCAGCCACCTCAACCAGTGCGACGCGGCGCCGTCTCTCCGGCCACCACGGCCACGAAACGCCACACCGCCCTTATCTTGCCACCCTCGCTTCTTCGGCGACGCCAAAAGCAATCACCCTCCCTCTCCCCCCGCCCCCAACGTCCTGTACCATCCCGACAATGGGCACGACGCCTCTCTCCCGCATGCTACCGAGATTCGACATTCTAAACACATTACACGCAACATTATTATCTGGTGATTCCTCGATGCCACTTTCACTGCTGATCTAGAGAAAGTAATGAAGCATCAGAGGATTAGCCTAGTTTGAGCGAGTTTTCGTCATGGAGGCCGAGCTCTAGAAGCAATTTTCGTCACATTGAAGGCTAGGTTATGAGAGAACACAAGTTTTCATATTTGTTTGACAGAAAACATCATATCTAGTGTAATCTTTTGGCAAATAACATTGGTCGGCGGATTAGCCTCGTTTGAGCGAGTTTATGACAGGTGGGGCTCACTCGTCGGGAGCTGAGTTGGCAGAAAAATGCCACATAGGCGTGTTGACTCTTTCTACTACCTCTCCCCTCTCTTGTGCATTACGTCGAACAGCTTGTGTGCGCTCACAGGAAAACATGTGCTGGCGGCAGCCTTCGCCGGAGTCCGGGCGAGACAGCTGAGCCACGAGTAGGGCCTACGTCGACGCACTCACGGAGCTCATTGCCGACCCGGTCCCCCCGGCGCCACCTCCTCTTCGTCGGAGCTGCCGTGGACGGCGGCGGGGGGCAGGACACGGCCGGGATGCTCCAGCCGCTGTCCCTCCGTATCGAACGCTCTGCAGTCTGCACAAGGTCCCGTCCGCCGCGCTGTCGTCGATCCCCGCCGCCCAGCGGCTGCTGCTGTCCCTCCCCGCGGCCACCTGCTCTCCTGCCTCCGCACGGTGCTCGCATCGGCTGCGTCCGCCGTGCTCGACACCGCGCTCCTGCCTCCTCTCGGCGCTCGCGTCGGCCGTGTCCGCTGTGCTCGACCCGGCCGCGCTCGCGTTCGCATGCTTTCGAGGCACACTTCGCCATGCGCCGCGCGGGGGCGCTGACCGGCACGGAGGTCGGGGTCGACGTCGACTCCTCGCAAAAGGTCTGGATGACGTTCCAGGCCCTCGGCAACGTTGCCTTGGCCTACTCATAATCCTCATCGAGATCCACGTGTGTATCCTCATGGCAAAAGATCATCGAGGACACGCTGCGATCACCTCCGGGGGAGAACAAGACGGACGATGCGGAAGGCGATGTTGATGGGCATCACGACGACGACAGCCTTCTGCATGGTGTTGCCCTTCTTCAACAGCATCCTGGGGTTCCTCGGCAGCATCGCCTTCTGGCCGCTCACCTTCTTCTTCCCCGTGGAGACGTACATCCGGCAGCGGCAGATCCCGCGGTTCAGCACCAAGTGGGAGCCTCAGCTTCGTCTGCTTCCCCGTCATCATCGTCAGACAAGCCGCCGTGCTCTACGCCGCCGGTCCCCGTCGCCAGATGAGGTGCCGCGCACGGTGTCTCCTCCGACCGCGGACCGCCCATGACGAGCGCAGCGCCTCCAAATCCGGTCGCTATTTTTTCAGGGAGAAGTAGTGGACCAGTCAAAGAGAGAGAAGAAAGAGTGGACCAGTCAACGCGCCTATTCTTGGGGAACGTAGTAATTTCAAAAAAATTCCTACGCACACGCAAGATCATGGTGATGGCATAGCAACGAGAGGGGAGAGTATTGTCCACGTATCCTCGTAGACCGTAAGCGGAAGCGTTATGACAACGCGGTTGATGTAGTCGTACGTCTTCACAATCCGACCGATCCAAGTACCGAACATACGGCACCTCCGAGTTCAGCACACGTTCAGCTCGATGACGATCCCCGAGCTCCGATCCAGCAAAGCATCGGGGATGAGTTCCGTCAGCACGACGGCGTGGTGACGATGATGTTCTACCGGCGCAGGGCTTCGCCTAAACTCCGCGACGATATGACCGAGGTGGAATATGGTGGAGGGGGGCACCGCACACGGCTAAGGAACGATCCGTAGATCAACTTGTGTGTCTATGGGGTGCCCCCTGTTGGGGAACGTAGCAGAAATTCAAAATTTTCCAACGTGTCACCAAGATCTATCTATGGAGAAACTAGCAACGAGGGGAAGGAGAGTGCATCTACATACCCTTGTAGATCGCTAAGCGGAAGCATTCAAGAGAACGGGGTTGAAGGAGTCGTACTCGTCGTGATTCAAATCACCGGAGATCCTAGTGCCGAACGGACGGCACCTCCGCGTTCAACACACGTACAGCCCGGTGACGTCTCCCACGCCTTGATCCAGCAAGGAGAGAGGGAGAGGTTGAGGAAGACTCCATCCAACAGCAGCACAACGGCGTGGTGGTGATGGAGGAGCGTGGTAGTCCTGCAGGGCTTCGCCAAGCACCGCGAGATATGAGGAGAAGGGAGAGAGGTAGGGCTGCACCAAGAGGAGAAGTTCTCATATGTTGGCAGCCCCAAAACTTCAAGTATATATAGGGGGAAGGGGGGCTGCGCCCCCTTTAGGGCTTCCCACCCCAAGGGGTGCGGCCAAAGGGGGGAGGAGTGCCTCCCAAGTCAAGTGGAGGCCCTCCCCCTTAGGGTTTCCCCCTTCCCATGCGCATGGGCCTTGGGGGGGCTGGTGCCCCTGGCCCATTAAGGCTAGAGCGCCCCCCCTACAGCCCATGCTACTGTATTGGACGTGGTGGAACAATTTCCGGACTTCCGGACCCCGCCGGAATCCTCCGGAACCTTCTGAAAGCTTCCCGGTACAATACCGAAAAAATCCGAACTTTTTCCGGAACCCGAACAACAACTTTTCATATATAAATCTTTACCTCCGGACCATTCCGGAACTCCTCGTGACGTCCGAGATCTCATCCGGGACTCCGAACAACATTCGGTAACCACATACAAACTTCCTTTATAACCCTAGCGTCATCGAACCTTAAGTGTGTAGACCCTACGGGTTCGGGAGACATGTAGACATGACCGAGACGTTCTCCGGTCAATAACCAACAGTGGGATCTGGATACCCATGTTGGCTCCCACATGTTCCACGATGATATCATCGGATGAACCACGATGTCAAGGACTCAATCGATCCCGTATACAATTCCCTTTGTCTAGCGGTATTGTACTTGCCCGAGATTCGATCGTCGGTATACCGATACCTTGTTCAATCTCGTTACCGGCAAGTCTCTTTACTCGTTCCGTAACACATCATCCCGTGATCAACCCCTTGGTCACATTGTGCACATTATGATGATGTCCTACCGAGTGGGCCCAGAGATACCTCTCCGTTTACACGGAGTGACAAATCCCAGTCTCGATTCGTGCCAACCCAACAGACACTTTCGAAGATACCTGTAATGCACCTTTATAGCCACCCAGTTACGTTGTGACGTTTGGTACACCCAAAGCATTCCTACGGTATCCGGGAGTTGCAAAATCTCATGGTCTAAGGAAAAGATACTTGACATTAGAAAAGCTTTAGCATACGAACTACACGATCTTTGTGCTAGGCTTAGGATTGGGTCTTGTCCATCACATCATTCTCCTAATGATGTGATCCCGTTATCAACGACATCCAATGTCCATAGCCAGGAAACCATGACTATCTGTTGATCACAACGAGCTAGTCAACTAGAGGCTCACTAGGGACATATTGTGGTCTATGTATTCACACGTGTATTACGATTTCCGGATAATACAGTTATAGCATGAATAAAAGACTATTATCATGAACAAAGAAATATAATAATAACACTTTTATTATTGCCTCTAGGGCATATTTCCAACAGTCTCCCACTTGCACTAGAGTCAATAATCTAGTTCACATCACCATGTGATTAACACTGACAGGTCACATCGCCATGTGACCAACATCCAAAGAGTTTACTAGAGTCAATAATCTAGTTCACATCACTATGTGATTAACACTCAATGAGTTCTGGGTTTGATCATGTTGCTTGTGAGAGAGGTTTTAGTCAACGGGTCTCAACCTTTCAGATCCGTGTGTGCTTTACAAATCTCTATGTCATCTCCTAGATGTAGCTACCACGTTCTATTTGGAGCCATTCCAAATAACTGTTCCACTTGGAGCTATTCTAAATTGTTGCCCCATTGTACGTATCCGGTATCTCTACTTAGAGCTATCCGGATAGGTGTTAAGCTTGCATCGACGTAACCTTTACGACGAACTCTTTTACCACCTCCATAATCGAGAAAATTCCTTAGTCCACTAGTTACTAAGGATAACTTTGACCGCTGTCTGTGATCCATTCTTGGATCACTCTTGTACCCCTTGACTAACTCATGGCAAGGCACACTTCAGGTGCGGTACACAATATAGCATACTGTAGAGCCTATGTCTTAAGCATAGGAGACGACCTTCGTCCTTTCTCTCTATTCTGCCATGGTCGAGCTTTAAGTCTTAACTTCGTCCCTTACAACTCAGGCAAGAACTTCTTCTTTGACTGATCCATCTTGAACACCTTCAAGATCATGTCAAGGTATGTGCTCATTTGAAAGTACCATTAAGCGTTTTGATCCATCCTTATAGATCTTGATGCTCAACGTTCAAGTAGCTTAATCCAGGTTTTCCATTGAAAAACATTTTTCAAATAACCCTATATGCTTTCCAGAAATCCTACGTCATTTCCGATCAACAACATGTTAACAACACATACTCATCGGAAAATCTATAGTGCTCCCACTCACTTCTTTGGAAATACAAGTTTCTCATAAACTTTGTATACACCAAAATCTTTGATCATCTCATCAAAGCATACATTCCTACTCCGAGATGCTTACTCCAGTCCATGGAAGGATAGTTGGAGCTTTGCATACTTATTAGCATCTTTCGGGATTTGACAAAACCTTCCGGTTGTATCACATACAACCTTTCCTCAAGAAAAAACATCAAGGAAACAATGTTTTGACATCCTATCTCCAAGATTTCATAAATAATGCAGTAATTGCTAATATAATTCCAACAGACTCTTAGCATCGCTATGAGTGAGAAAGTCTCATAGTAGTCAACTCCTTGAACTTGTCAGGAAACTTCTTAATGATAAGTCGAGCTTTCTTAATGGTGATACTTACCATCATTGTCCGTCTTCCTTTTAAAATCCATCTGCGCTCAATAGCCTTACGACCATCGAGCCGTTCTGCCAAAGTCTACACTTTGTTTTCATACATGGATCCTCTCTCGGATTTTATGGCCTCGAGCCATTTATCGGAATCTAGGCCCACCATCGCTTCTCCACGGCTCATAGGTTCATTGTTGTCTAGCAACATGACTTTCAAGACAGGATCACGTACCACTCTGAAGTAGTACGCATCCTTGTCATCCCACGAGGTTTGGTAGTGACTTGATCTGAAGTTTCATGATCACTATCAAAAGCTTCCACTTCAATTGGTGTAGGTGCCACAGGAACAACTTCCTGTGCCCTGCCACACACTAGTTGAAGAGACGGTTTAATAACCTCATAAAGTCTCCACCATCCTCCCACTCAATTCTTTCGAGAGAAACCTTTCCTCGAGAAAGGACCCGATTCAAGAAACAATCCATATCGCTTTCGGATCTGAATTAGGAGGTATACCCAACTGTTTTGGGTGTCCTATGAAGATGCATTTTATCCGCTTTGGGTTCGAGCTTATCAATCCTGAAACTTTTTCACATAAGCGTCGCAGCCCCAAACCTTTAAGAAACGAGAACTTAGGTTTCTCTAAACCATAATTCATACGGTGTCATCTCAACGAAATTACGTGGTGCCCTATTTAAAGTGAGTGCGGTTGTCTCTAATGCCTAACCCATGAACGATAGTGGTAATTCGATAAGAGACATCAAGGTATGCACCATATCCAATAGGGTGCAGTTATGATGTTCGGACACACCATCACACTATGGTGTTCCAGGCGGTATTGGTTGTGAAACAATCTCCACAATGTCTTAATTGTGTGCCAAAACTCGTAACTCAGATATTCATCTCCATGATCATATCATAGACATTTTATCCTCTTGTCACAATGATCTTCTACTTCACTCTGAAATTACTTGAACCATTCAATAATTCAGACTTGTGTTTCATCAAGTAAATATTCTCAACATCTACTCGAATCATCTGTGAAGTAAGAACATAACGATATTCACTGCATGCCTCAGCACTCATTGGACTGCACACATCAAAATGTGTTACTTCCAACAAGTTGCTATCTTGTTCCATCTTACTGAAAACGAGGCTTTTCAGTCATCTTGCCCATGTGGTATGATTTGCATATCTCAAGTGATTCAAAATCAAGTGAGTCCAAACGATCCATCTGCATGGAGTTTCTTCATGCGTATACACCAATAGGCATGGTTCGCATGTCTCAAACTTTTCAAAAATGAGTGAGTCCAAAGATCCATCAACATGGAGCTTCTTCATGCGTTTTAAACCAATATGACTTACATGGCAGTGCCACCAGTAAGTGGTACTATCATTACTATCTTTTGGCATGAACATGTGTATCACTACGATCGAGATTCAATGAACCATTCATTTTAGGTGCAAGACCATTGAAGGTATTATTCAAATAAACAGAGTAACCGTTATTCTCCTTAAATGAATAACCATATTGCAATAGACATAATCCAATCATGTCTATGCTCAACGCAAACACCAATCTCGATGGTAGAGGGAGCGTGCGATGCTTGATCATATCAACATTGGAAACACTTCCAACACATATCGTCAGCTCACCTTTAGCTAGTCTCCGTATATTCCGTAGCTTTTATTTCGAGTTACTAACACTTAGCAACCGAACCGGTATCTAATACCCTGGTGCTACTAGGAGTACTAGTAAAGTACACATTAACATAATGTATATCCAATATACTTCTATCGACCTTCCCAGCCTTCTCATCTACCAAGTATCTAGGGTAATTCCGCTCTAGTGACTATTCCCCTTATCACAGAAGCACTTAGTCTCGGGTTTGGGTTCAACCTTGGGTTTCTTCATTGGAGCAGCAGTTGATTTGCCGTTTCATGAAGTATCCCTTCTTGCCCTTGCCCTTCTTGAAACTAGTGGTCTCACCAACCATCAACAATTGATGCTCCTTCTTGATTTCTACTTTCGCGGTGTCAAACATCGTGAATACCTCAAGGATCATCATATCGATCCCTGATATGTTATAGTTCATCACGAAGCTCTAGCAGCTTGGTGGCAATGACTTTGGAGAAACATCACTATCTCATCTGGAAGATCAACTCCCACTCGATTCAAGTGATTGTCGCACTCAGACAATCTGAGCACAAGCTCAACGATTGAGCTTTTCTCCCTGAGTTTGCAGGCTAAGAAAATCGTCGGAGGTCTTATACCTCTTGACGTGGGCACGAGCCTGAAATCCTAATTTCAGCCCTCGAAACATCTCATATGTTCCGTGATGTTTCGAAAAACGTCTTTGGTGCCTCAACTCTAAACCGTTTAACTGAACTATCACGTAGTTATCAAAACATGTATGTACGATGTTCGCAATATCCATAAACGACGTTTGGGGTTCAGCACACTGAGCAGTGCATTAAGGACATAAGCTTTCTACTGTCCGCATAATCGCTACTATCAACTTTCAACTATATTTTCTCTAGGAACATATCTAAAAAGTGGAACTAAAGCGCGAGCTTACGACATAATTTGCAAAAGGTCTTTTGACTATGTTCAAGATAATTAAGTTCATCTTATGAACTCCCACTCAGATAGACATCCCTCTGGTCATCTAAGTGATTACATGATCCGAGTCAACTAGGCCGTGTCCGATCATCATGTGAGACGGACTAGTCATCATCGGTGAACATCTTCATGTTGATCGTATCTACCATACGACTCATGCTCGACCTTTCGGTCTCCGTGTTCCGAGGCCATGTTTGTACATGCTAGGCTCGTCAAGTTAACCCTAAGTGTTTTCGCTGTGTAAAACTGTCTTACACCCGTTGTATGTGAACGTAAGAATCCATCACACCCGATCATCACGTGGTGCTTAGAAGCGACGAACTGTAGCAACGGTGCACAGTTAGGGGAGAACACTTCTTGAAATTTTGTAAGGGATCATCTTATTTACTACCGTCGTCCTAAGTAAACAAGATGCATAAACATGATAAACATCACATGCAATCAAATAGTGACATGATATGGCCAATATCATTTTGCTCCTTTTGATCTTCATCTTCGGGGCTCCATGATCATCATCGTCACCGGCATGACACCATGATCTTCATCATCATGATCTCCATCATCGTGTCTTCATGAAGTTGTCACGCCAACGACTACTTCTACTTCTATGGCTAACACGTTTAGCAATAAAGTAAAGTAATTTACATGGTGTTGTTCAATGACACGCAGGTCATACAATAAATAAAGACAACTCCTATGGCTCCTGCCGGTTGTCATACTCATCGACATGCAAGTCGTGAATCCTATTACAAGAACATGATCAATCTCATACATCACATATCATTCATCACATTCTTCTTGGCCATATCACATCACATAGCATACCCTGCAAAAACAAGTTAGACGTCCTCTAATTGTTGTTTGCATGTTTTACGTGGCTGCTATGGGTTTCTAGCAAGAACGTTTCTTACCTACGCAATACCACAACGTGATATGTCAATTGCTATTTACCCTTCATAAGGACCCTTTTCATCGAATCCGTTCCGACTAAAGTGGGAGAGACTGGCACCCGCAAGCCACCTTATGCACCAAGTGCATGTCAATCGGTGGAACCTGTCTCACGTAAGAGTACGTGTAAGGTCGGTCCGGGCCGCTTCATCCCACAATACCGTCGAAACAAGATTGGACTAGTAACGGTAAGCATATTGAACAACATCAACGCCCACAACTACTTTGTGTTCTACTCGTGCAAAGAATCTACGCAATAGACCTAGCTCATGATGCCACTGTTGGGGAACGTAGCAGAAATTCAAAATTTTCCTACGTGTCACCAAGATCTATCTATGGAGAAACTAGCAACGAGGGGAAGGAGAGTGCATCTACATACCCTTGTAGATCGCTAAGCGGAAGCATTCAAGAGAACGGGGTTGAAGGAGTCGTACTCGTCGTGATTCAAATCACCGGAGATCCTAGTGCCGAACGGACGGCACCTCCGCGTTCAACACATGTACAGCCCGGTGACGTCTCCCACGCCTTGATCCAGCAAGGAGAGAGGGAGAGGTTGAGGAAGACTCCATCCAACAGCAGCACAACGGCGTGGTGGTGATGGAGGAGCGTGGTAGTCCTGCAGGGCTTCGCCAAGCACCGCGAGATATGAGGAGAAGGGAGAGAGGTAGGGCTGCACCAAGAGGAGAAGTTCTCATATGTTGGCAGCCCCAAAACTTCAAGTATATATAGGGGGAAGGGGGGCTGCGCCCCCTTTAGGGCTTCCCACCCCAAGGGGTGCGGCCAAAGGGGGGAGGAGTGCCTCCCAAGTCAAGTGGAGGCCCTCCCCCTTAGGGTTTCCCCCTTCCCATGCGCATGGGCCTTGGGGGGGCTGGTGCCCCTGGCCCATTAAGGCTAGAGCGCCCCCCTACAGCCCATGCTACTGTATTGGACGTGGTGGAACAATTTCCGGACTTCCGGACCCCTCCAGAATCCTCTGGAACCTTCTGGAAGCTTCCCGGTACAATACCGAAGAAACCCGAACTTTTTCCGGAACCCGAACAACAACTTTCCATATATAAATCTTTACCTCCGGACCATTCTGGAACTCCTCGTGACGTCCGGCATCTCATCTGGGACTCCGAACAACATTCGGTAACCACATAAAAACTTCCTTTATAACCCTAGCGTCATCGAACCTTAAGTGTGTAGACCCTACGGGTTCGGGAGACATGTAGACATGACCGAGACGTTCTTCGGTCAATAACCAACAGCGGGATCTGGATACCATATTGGCTCCCACATGTTCCACGATGATCTCATCGGATGAACCACGATGTCAAGGACTCAATCGATCCCGTATACAATTCCCTTTGTCTAGCGGTATTGTACTTGCCCGAGATTCGATCGTCCGTATACCGATACCTTGTTCAATATCGTTACCGGCAAGTCTCTTTACTCGTTCCGTAATACATCATCCCGTGATCAATCCCTTGGTCACATTGTGCACATTATGATGATGTCCTACCGAGTGGGCCCAGAGATACCTCTCCGTTTACACGGAGTGACAAATCCCAGTCTCGATTCGTGCCAACCCAACAGACACTTTCGGAGATACCTGTAATGCACCTTTATAGCCACCCAGTTACGTTGTGACGTTTGGTACACCGAAAGCATTCCTACGGTATCCGGGAGTTGCACAATCTCATGGTCTAAGGAAAAGATACTTGACATTAGAAAAGCTTTAGCATACGAACTACACGATCTTTGTGCTAGGCTTAGGATTGGGTCTTGTCCATCACATCATTCTCCTAATGATGTGATCCCGTTATCAACGGCATCCAATTTCCATAGCCAGGAAACCATGACTATCTGTTGATCACAACGAGCTAGTCAACTAGAGGCTCACTAGGGACATATTGTGGTCTATGTATTCACACGTGTATTACGATTTCCGGATAATACAGTTATAGCATGAATAAAAGACTATTATCATGAACAAAGAAATATAATAATAACACTTTTATTATTGCCTCTAGGGCATATTTCCAACACCCCCTGCCCCCGTATATAAAGGAGTGGAGGAGGGGAGGGCCGGCTCTCTCTATGGCGCGCCCTAGGGGAGTCCTACTCCCATCGGGAGTAGGATTCCCCCTTTCCTAGTCCAACTAGGAGTCCTTCCAAGTAGTAGGAGTAGGAGACAAGGAAGGGGAAGAGAGAAGGGAAGGAAGGAGGGGGTGCGGCCCCTCCCCCTAGTCCAATTCGGACTAGGCCATGGGGGGGCGCGCGGCCTGCCCTAGGCAGCCCCTCTCTCTTTCCCGTATGGCCCAATAAGGCCCAATACTTCTCCCGGCGAATTCCCGTAACTCTCCGGTACTCCGAAAAATACCCGAACCACTCGGAACCTTTCCGAACTCCGAATATAGTCGTCCAATATATCGATCTTTACGTCTCGACCATTTCGAGACTCCTCGTCATGTCCCCGATCTCATCCGGGACTCCGAACTCCTTTGGTACATCAAAACTCATAAACTCATACTATAACTGTCATCGAAACCTTAAGCGTGCGGACCCTACGGGTTCGAGAACTATGTAGACATGACCTAGAACTATTCTTGGTCAATAACCAATAGCGGAACCTGGATGCCCATATTGGCTCCTACATATTCTACGAAGATCTTTATCGGTCAAACCGCATAACAACATACTTTGTTCCCTTTGTCATCGGTATGTTACTTGCCCGAGATTCGATCGTCGGTATCCAATACCTAGTTCAATCTCGTTACCGACAAGTCTCTTTACTCGTTACGTAATGCATCATTCCGTAACTAACTCATTAGCTACATTGCTTGCAAGGCTTATAGTGATGTGCATTACCGAGAGGGCCCAGAGATACCTCTCCGACAATCGGAGTGACAAAACCTAATCTCGAAATACGCCAACCCAACATGTACCTTTGGAGACACCTGTAGTACTCCTTTATAATCACCCAGTTGCGCTGTGACGTTTGGTAGCACCCAAAGTGTTCCTCCGGTAAACGGGAGTTGCATAATCTCACAGTTACAGGAACATGTATAAGTTATGAAGAAAGCAATAGCAACATACTAAACGATCAAGTGCTAGGCTAACGGAATGGGTCATGTCAATCACATCATTCTCCTAATGATGTGATCCCATTAATCAAATGACAACTCATGTCTATGGTTAGGAAACTTAACCATCTTTGATTAACGAGCTAGTCAAGTAGAGGCATACTAGTGACACTATGTTTGTCTATGTATTCACACATGTATTATGTTTCCGGTTAATACAATTGTAGCATGAATAATAAACATTTATCATGAAATAAGGAAATAAATAATAATTTTATTATTGCCTCTAGGGTATATTTCCTTCAGTCTCCCACTTGCACTAGAGTCAATAATCTAGTTCACATCGCCATGTGATTTAACACCAATATTCATATCTGTATATGATTAACACCCATAGTCCACATCGTCATGTAACCAACACCCAAAGGGTTTACTAGAGTCAATAATCTAGTTCACATCGTTATGTGATTAACACCCAAAGAGTACTAAGGTGTGATCATGTTTTGGTCGTGAGAGAAGCTTAGTCAACGGGTATGTCACATTCAGAGTCGTATGTATTTTGCAAATATTCTATGTCTACAATGCTCTGCATGGAGCTACTCTAGCTAATTGCTCCCACTTTCAATATGTATCCAGATTGAGACTTAGAGTCATCTGGATCGGTGTAAAAGCTTGCACCGATGTAACTCTTACAACTAACTCTTTTATCACCTCCATAATCAAGAAACATCTCCTTAGTCCTTACTAAGGATATTCTTGACCGCTGTCCAGTGATCTACTATTAGATCAAAATTGTATTCCTTTGCCAAACTCAGAGCAAGGTATACAATATGTCTGGTTCACAGCATAGCATACTTTATAGAACCTATGACTGAGGCATAGGGAATGACTTTCATTCTCTATTCTATTTTCTGCCGTGGTCGGGATTTGAGTCTTACTCAATTTCATACCTTTGAAACACAGGCAAGAACTCTTTCTTTAACTGTTCCATTTTGAACTACTTCAAAATCTTGTTAAGGTGTGTGCTCATTGAAAATCTTATCAAGCGTCTTGATCTATCTCAATAGATCTTGATGCTCAATATGTAAGTAGCTTTGTCGAGGTCTTTCTTTGAAAAAACTCCTTTCAAACACTCCTTTATGCTTTGCAGAATAATTCTACATTATTTCCAATCAATAATATGTCATTCACATATCCCACTCACTTTCTTGTAAATACAGGCTTCACTGCAAGTCTGTATAAAACTATGTGCTTTGATCAACTTATCAAAGCGCATATTCCAACTTCGAGATGTTTGCACCAGTCCATAGATGGATTGCTGGAGCTTGCATATTTTGTTAGCACCTTTAGGATTGACAAAACCTTCTGGTTGCATCATATACAACTCTTCTTTAATAAATTCATTAAGGAATGCAGTTTTGACATCCTTTTGCCAGATTTCATAAATTGTGGCAATTGCTAACATGATTCGGACAGACTTAAGCATCGCTATAGTTGAGAAAATCTCATTGTAGTCAACACCTTGAACTTGTCAAAAACCTTTTTGTGACAAGTCGAGCTTTGTAGATAGTAACACTACTATCAACGTCTGTCTTCCTCTTGAAGATCCATTTATTTTTCTATGGTTTGCCGATCATCGGGCAAGTCCACCAAAGTCCACACTTTGTTCTCATACATGGATCCTATCTCAGATTTCATGGCCTGCAGCCATTTTGCGGAATCTGGGCTCATCATCGCTTCCTCATAGTTCGTAGGTTTACCATGGTCTAGTAACATGACTTTCAGAACAGGATTACCATACCACTCTGGTGCGGACCGTACTCTGAAAGACCTACGAGGTTCTGTAGTAACTTGATCAGAAGTTTCATGATCATCATCATTAGCTTCCTCACTAATTGGTGTAGGAATCACTGGAACTGATTTCAGTGATGAACTATTTTCCAATTCAGGAGAAGGTACAGTTACCTCATCAAGTTCTACTTTCCTCCCACTCACTTCTTTCGAGAGAAACTCCTTCTCTACAAAGGATCCATTTTTAGCAACGAATATCTTGCCTTCGGATCTGTGATAGAAGGTGTACCCAACAGTTTCCTTTGGGTATACTATGAAGACGCACTTCTCCGATTTGGGTTTGAGCTTATCAGGATGAAACTTTTTCACATAAGCATCGTAGCCCCAAACTTTAAGAAACGACAACTTGGGTTTCTTGCTAAACCACAGTTCATATGGTGTCGTCTCAACGGATTTAGATGGTGCCCTTTTGACGTGAATGCAGCTGTCTCTAATGCATAACCCCAAAATAATAGTGGTAAATCAGTAAGAGACATCATAGATCGCACCATATCCAATAAAAGTGCGGTTACGACGTTCGGACACACCATAACGTTGTGGTGTTCCAGGTGGCATGAGTTTGTGAAACTATTCCACATTGTTTTAATTGAAGACCAAACTCGTAACTCAAATATTCATCTCTACGATCAGATCGCAGAAACTTTATTTTCTTGTTACGATGATTTTCCACTTCACTCTAAAATTCTTTGAACCTTTCAACTATTTCAAACTTATGTTTCATCAAGTAGATATACCCATATCTGCTCAAATCATCTTGTGAAGGTCAGAAAATAACGATACTTGCCTCGAGCATCAACACTCATTGGATCGCATACATCGGTATGTATTATTCCAACAAGTCAGTATCTCGTTCCATTGTTCCGAAGAATGGAGTTTCAGTCATCTTGCCCAAAAGGCACGGTTCGCAAGCATCAAATGATTCATAACCAAGTGATTCCAAAATCCCATCAGCATGGAGTTTCTTCATGCGCTTTACACCAATATGACCTAAACGGCAGTGCCACTAATAGGTTGCACTATCATTATTAACTTTGCATCTTTTGGCATCAATATTATGAATATGTGTATCACTACGATCGAGATCCAACAAACTATTTTCATTGGGTGTATGACCTATTGAAGGTTTTATTCATGTAAATAGAACAACAATTATTCTTTGACTTTAAATGAATAACCGTATTGCAATAAACATGATCAAATCATATTCATGCTCAACGCAAACGCCAAATAACATTTATTTAGGTTTAACACTAATCCCGAAAGTATAGGGAGTCTGCGATGATGATCATATCAATCTTGGAACTACTTCCAACACTCATCGTCACTTCCCCTTCAACTAGTCTCTGTTTATTCTGTAACTCCTGTTTCGAGTTACTAATCTTAGCAACCGAACAAGTATCAAATACTCAGGGGCTACTATAAACACTAGTAAGGCACACATTAATAACCCGTATATCAAATATACCCTTGTTCACTTTGCCATCCTTCTTATCTACCAAATATTCAGGGCATTTCCGCTTCCAGTGACTATTTCCTTTGCAATGTAAGCACTCAGTTTCAGGCTATGGTCCAGCTTTGGGCTTCTTCGCAGGAGTGACAACTTGCTTGTCTTTCCACTTGAAGTTCCCTTTCTTTCCCTTTGCCCTTCTCTTGAAACTAGCGGTCTTGTCAATCATCAACACTTTATGCTCTTTCTTGATTTCTACCTTCGTCGATTTCAACATTACGAAGAGCTCGGGAATCGTTTTTGTCATCCCTTGCATATTATAGTTCATCATGAAGTTCTAGTAACTTAGTGATGGTGACTAGAGAATTCTGTCAATCACTATCTTATCTGGAAGATCAACTCCCACTTGATTCAAGCGATTGAAGTACCCAGACAATCTGAGCACATGCTCACTAGTTGAGCGATTCTCCTCCATTTTTAGCTATAGAACTTGTTGGAGACTTCATATCTCTCAACTCGGGTATTTGCTTGAAATATCAACTTCAATTTCTGGAACATCTCATATGGTCCATGACGTTCAAAACGTCTTTGAAGTCCCGATTCTAAGCCGTTAAGCATGGTGCACTAAACTATCAAGTAGTCATCATATTGAGCTAGCCAAACATTCATAATGTCTGCATCTGCTCCTGCAATAGGTCTGTCACCTAGCGGTGCATTAAGGACATAATTCTTCTATGCAGCAATGAGGATAAACCTCAGATTACGGATCCAATCCGCATCATTGCTACTAACATCTTTCAACACAATTTTCTCTAGGAACATATCAAAATAAACATATGAAAGCAACAACGCAAGCTATTGATCTACAACATAATTTGCAAAATACTACCAGGACTAAGTTCATGATAAATTTAAGTTCATTTAATCATATTACTTAAGAACTCCCACTTAGACAGACATCTCTTTAGTCATCTAAGTGATCACGTGATCCAAATCAACTAAACCATGTCCGATCATCACGTGAGATGGAGTAGTTTCAATGGTGAACATCACTATGTTGATCATATCTACTATATGATTCACGTTCGACCTTTCGGTCTCCGTGTTCCGAGGCCATATCTGTATGTGCTAGGCTCGTCAAGTTTAACCTGAGTATTCCGCGTGTGCAACTGTTTTGCACCCATTGTATTTGAACGTAGAGCCTATCACACCCGATCATCACGTGGTGTCTCAGCACGAAGAACTTTCGCAACGGTGCATACTCAGGGAGAACACTTCTTGATAATTAGTGAGAGATCATCTTAAAATGCTACCGTCAAACAAAACAGAATAAGATGTATAACAGATAAACATCATATGCAATCAAAATATGTGACATGATATGGCCATGATCATCTTGCGTTTTTTATCTCCATCTCCAAAGTACTGTCATGATCTCTATCGTCACCGGCACGACACCATGATCTTCATCATCTTGATCTATATCAATGTGTCGTCACATGGTCGTCTCGCCAACTATTGCTATCGCATAGAGATAAAGTATAGCAATTATTTGGCACTTGCATCTTATGCAACAAAGAGACAACCATAGAGCTTCTGCCAGTTGCCGATAACTTCAAAAAAACATGATCATCTAATACAACAACTTATATCTCATCACGTCTTGACCATATCACATCACAACATGCCCTGCAAAAACAAGTTAGACGTCCTCTACTTTGTTGTTGCAAGTTTTACGTGGCTGCTACGGGCTTAGCAAGAACCGTTCTTACCTACGCATCAAAACCACAACGATAGTTCGTCAAGTTAGTGTTGTTTTAACCTTCGCAAGGACCGGGCGTAGCCACACTCGGTTCAACTAAAGTTGGAGAAACTGACACCCGCTAGCCACCTGTGTGCAAAGCACGTCGGTAGAACCAGTCTCGCGTAAGCGTACGCGTAATGTCGGTCCGGGCCGCTTCATCCAACAATATCGCTGAACCAAAGTATGACATGCTGGTAAGCAGTATGACTTGTATCGCTCACAACTCACTTGTGTTCTACTCGTGCATATAACATCAACGCATAAAGCCTAGGCTCGGATGCCACTGTTGGGGAACGTAGTAATTTCAAAAAATTTCCTACACACACGCAAGATCATGGTGATGGCATAGCAACGAGAGGGGAGAGTGTTGTCCACGTACCCTCGTAGACCGTAAGCGGAAGTGTTATGACTTTGCGGTTGATGTAGTCGTACGTCTTCACGATCCGATCGATCCAAGTACCGAACATACGGCACCTCCGAGTTCAGCACACATTCAGCTCGATGACGATCCCCGGGCTCCGATCCAGCAAAGCATCGGGGATGAGTTCCGTCAGCACGACGGCGTGGTGACGATGATGATGTTCTACCGGCGTAGGGCTTCGCCTAAACTCTGCGACGATATGACCGAGGTGGAATATGGTGGAAGGGGGCACCGCACACGGCTAAGGAACGATCCGTAGATCAACTTGTGTGCCTATGGGGTGCCCCCTGCCCCCGTATATAAAGGAGTGGAGGAGAGGAGGGCCGGCCCTCTCTATGGCGCGCCCTAGGGGAGTCCTACTCCCACCGGGAGTAGGATTCCCCCTTTCCTAGTCCAACTAGGAGTCCTTCCAAGTAGTAGGAGTAGGAGACAAGGAAGGGAAAGAGAGAAGGGAAGGAAGGAGGGGGTGCGGCCCCTCCCCCTAGTCCAATTCGGACTAGGCCATGGGGGGCGCGCGGCCTGCCCTAGGCAGCCCCTCTCTCTTTCCCGTATGGCCCTATAAGGCCCAATACTTCTCCCGGCGAATTCCCGTAACTCTCCGGTACTCCGAAAAATACCCGAACCACTCGGAACCTTTCCGAACTCCAAATATAGTCGTCCAGTATATCGATCTTTACGTCTCGACCATTTTGAGACTCCTCGTCATGTCCCCGATCTCATCCGGGACTCCGAACTCCTTCGGTACATCAAAACTCATAAACTCATAATATAACTGTCATCGAAACCTTAAGCGTGCGGACCCTACGGGTTCGAGAACTATGTAGACATGACCTAGAACTATTCTTGGTCAATAACCAATAGCGGAACCTGGATGCCCATATTGGCTCCTACATATTCTACGAAGATCTTTATCGGTCAAACCGCATAACAATATACTTTGTTCCCTTTGTCATCGGTATGTTACTTGCCCGAGATTCGATCATCGGTATCCAATACCTAGTTCAATCTCGTTACCGGCAAGTCTCTTTACTCGTTACGTAATGCATCATTCCGTAACTAACTCATTAGCTACATTGCTTGCAAGGCTTATAGTGATGTGCATTACCGAGAGGGCCCAGAGATACCTCTCCGACAATCGGAGTGACAAAACCTAATGTCGAAATACGCCAACCCAACATGTACCTTTGGAGACACCTGTAGTACTCCTTTATAATCACCCAGTTGCGTTGTGACGTTTGGTAGCACCCAAAGTGTTCCTCCGGTAAACGGGAGTTGCATAATCTCATAGTTACAGGAACATGTATAAGTCATGAAGAAAGCAATAGCAACATACTAAACGATCAAGTGCTAGGCTAACGGAATGGGTCATGTCAATCACATCATTCTCCTAATGATGTGATCCCATTAATGAAATGACAACTCATGTCTATGGTTAGGAAACTTAACCATCTTTGATTAACGAGCTAGTCAAGTAGAGGCATACTAGTGACACTATGTTTGTCTATGTATTCACACATGTATTATGTTTCCGGTTAATACAATTCTAGCATGAATAATAAACATTTATCATGAAATAAGGAAATAAATAATAACTTTATTATTGCCTCTAGGACATATTTCCTTCACCTATGTGTCATTTTTTTCTTCCAAAGCCCCGCTTGTCATAAACGCGCTCAAACAAGACTAATCCGTCATTTGTGTTATTTGCCAAAAGATTATACTGAATGTTGGGGATATAACTATTTGTGTAAGCCGCCCAGGAGGGGCCGGGTTACGCAAAGGCGATTCATCATATGAAGCCGAAGATCAAGCATGAAGATGACGGTTCAATAAAGGGTCTAAAGCCCACAGGAGACTTAAGGACCGTAGTGATAAACCGCCGGGATGGCATGATTTGTATCATAAGGCAGGATTAACTAATCACCTAGCCGGACACTGTTTATGAGCCGGCCGGGACTCTGTAGGCCGCAGGGCGTCAACCCGTGTATATAAGGGGACGACCCGCTGGCGGCTTAGGGCAAGTAACAACCAATCGAGAGCCGGGCATAGCGTACCTCGCTCCCTGGTCATCGAAACCCTAGCAATACCAACCAACTAGACGTAGGCTTTTACCTTCATTGTAAGGGGCCGAACTAGTATAAAAACTCTCTCGTGTCCCTTGTCCCGTTAACCCCTTTAAGCTTCCTAGTTGCGATGGCTCCACAACTAAGTCCTTTCACGAGGACATCTGCCGTGACAATTCCACGACACTGAACATGGTGTTTTCTGTCAAGAAAACGTAAACCCTTGTTTACTGATAACCTAGCCTTCAATGGGTTCATGCAATTAGAGCATCTTCAGCCGTAAATCGCCGCCTGGGGGTGAGCCGGTGCAAAAAAATGGCCTGGGGGCGAGTTGTTCTTTCCCTTCTTATTGAACAAAGGAGAGGAAGCAATGGTGTGAGCAAACCTAGTGGGATCCTGTGCAGTGACACCCCGTGAGGAGGGGCTACCTGTCTCAGTAGCAGCAACAATTGAAGCAGGCGTCTTCTTACGCTTGGGCTTCTTGCCGAGCAAGTGAACCAGATCATCACACGCCCAAGGCTCGAAGCTGGTGTACCTGGTAGGCAGAGAAATAGGAAATTGCGCAAGAGGTTGGCATGGTCAACAATCTTAGCCTCAATGAGAGAGCATATACAAGCAAGTCAATGGCGGGGCCCCAAAACTCATTAGACGTACCTGTCAAGGGGGCCAAGGAGCTCTGGAAAAATCATGAACCTACATGAGTAGTTTGCGCGACCAGTACGAGACGCTCGTCGACCCAGGTAGTTGGAACGCTTTGGTTGAAGCTTGACTGGTATCATATCTCCATTCTTCGTCGGCGTGACAGAGGGGCGTGGTGGCACGATGATTTCTACCTCTTATACGTGTGGTTCCCAATGTGTCACGATGATTTCTTCGTCTGCTATCGTGTGGTTCCCAATGTGTCACGTAGGTTTGGAGTTTGTTGTCGACATCGTATTTATTTATTTGTTTTTTTAGGAATAAATTTATTTATTTATTTGTTGAGATATACTAAGTAAAAGTGATTGTATGGGTTTTAAAAAAAAAGAGTAAAAAGAGATTGTATGGTGTGTGCGGTACATTACTAGTATTTATACTAGTACTTATATTTGTTCTTACTAGTATTTACTAACATTACTAGTATGGTAAAAAGAGATTGACTGGTATCATATATTTTGAGGAATAAATTTATGTATATGTTGAGATATACTAGTACTTACTAGTATTTATACACGTGCAATGCACGTCTTAACAATATTGCTCCTTTGATTCTATTAAAAGGAAGAAAATCATATATAGTACTTTGCAATGAATTATTCAGATAAACAGAGTAACCATTACTCTCCTTAAATGAATAACCGTATTGTGATAGACATAATCCAATCATGTCTATGCTCAACGCAAACACCAAATAACAATTATTTAGGTTTAACACCAATCTCGATGGTAGAGGGAGCGTGTGATGCTTGATCACATCAACCTTAGAAACACTTCCAACACATATCGTCAGCTCACCTTTAGCTAGTCTCCATTTATTCCGTAGCTTTTATTTCGAGTTACTAACAGTTAGCAACTGAACCGGTATCTAATACCCTGGTGCTACTAGGAGTACTAGTAAAGTACACATTAACATAATGTATATCCAATATACTTCTATCGACCTTGCCAGCCTTCTCATCTACCAAGTATCTAGGGCAATTTTGCTCTTAGTGGCTGTTCCCCTTATTACAGAAGCACTTAGTCTCGGGTTTGGGTTCAACCTTGGGTTTCTTCACTAGAGCAGCAGCTGATTTGTCGTTTCATGAAGTATCCCTTCTTGCCCTTGCCCTTCTTGAAACTAGTGGTTTCACCAACCATCAACCATTGATGCTCCTTCTTGATTTCTACTTTCGCGGTGTCAAACATCGCGAATATCTCAAGGATCATCTATCCCTGATATGTTATAGTTCATCACGAAGCTCTAGCAGCTTGGTGGCAATGACTTTGGAGAAACATCACTATCTCATCAGGAAGATCAACTCCCACTCGATTCAAGTGATTGTTGTACTCAGACAATCTGAGCACAAGCTCAATGATTGAGCTTTTCTCCCTTAGTTTGCAGGCTAAGAAAATCGTTGGAGGTCTCATACCTCTTGACGTGGGCACGAGCCTGAAATCCCAATTTCAGCCCTCAAAACATCTCATATGTTCCGCGACGTTTCGAAATCGTCTTCGGTGCCTCAATTCTAAACCGTTTAACATTACTGAACTATCACGTAGTTATCAAAACGTGTATGTCAAATGTTCGCAACATCCACAGAAGACGATTGAGGTTCAGCACACCGAGCGGTGCATTAAGGACATAAGCCTTCTGCGCAACAATGAGGACAATCCTCACTTTGCGGACCCAGTCCGCATGATTGCTACTATCAACTTTCAACTAAATTTTCTCTAGGAACATATCTAAAACAGTAGAACTAATGCGCGAGCTACGACATAATTTGCAAGAATCTTGACTATGTTCAGGATAATTAAGTTCATCTTATGAACTTCCACTCAGATAGACATCCCTCTAGTCATCTAAATGATTACATGATCCGAGTCAACTAGGCCGTGTCCGATCATCACGTGAGACGGACTAGTCATCACCGGTGAACATCTTCATGTTGATCGTATCTACCATACGACTCATGCTCGACCTTTCGGTCTCTTGTGTTCCGAGGCCATGTTTGTACATGCTAGGCTTGTCAAGTCAACCTAAGTGTTTCGCGTGTGTAAATCTGGCTTACACCCGTTGTATGTGAACGTTAGAATCTATCACACCCGATCATCACGTGGTGCTTCGAAACAACGAACTTTCGCAACGGTGCACAGTTAGGGGGAACACTTTCTTGAAATTTTAATGAGGGATCATCTTATTTACTACCGTCGTTTTAAGCAAATAAGATGCATAAACATGATAAACATCACATGCAATCAAAAAGTGACATGATATGGCCAATATCATTTTGCTCCTTTTGATCTCCATCTTCGGGGCTCCATGATCATCATCATCACCGGCAGACACCATGATCTCCATCATCGTGTCTCCATGAAGTTGTCTCGCCAACTATTACTTCTACTACTATGGCTAACGGTTTAGCAATAAAGTAAAGTAATTACATGGCGTTGTTCAATGACACGCATGTCATACAATAAATTAAGACAACTCCTATGGCTCCTGCCGGTTGTCATATTCATCGACATGCAAGTCGTGATTCCTATTACAAGAACATGATCAATCTCATACATCACATATCATTCATCACATTCTTTTGGCCATATCACATCACATAGCATACCCTGCAAAAACAAGTTAGACGTCCTCTAATTGTTGTTTGCATGTTTTACGTGGCTGCTATGGGTTTCTAGCAAGAACGTTTCTTACCTACGCAAAACCACAACATGATATGCCAATTGCTATTTACCCTTCATAAGGATCCTTTTCATCGAATCCGATCCGACTAAAGTGGGAGAGACTGGCACCCACTAGCCACCTTATGCAACAAGTGCATGTCAGTCGGTGGAACCTGTCTCATGTAAGTGTAAGGTCGGTCCGGGCCGCTTCATCCCACAATACCGTCGAAACAAGATTGGACTAGTAACGGTAAGCATATTGAACAAAATCAACGCCCACAACAACTTGTGTTCTACTCGTGCATAGAATCTACGCAATAGACCTAGCTCATGATGCCACTATTGAGGAACGTAGTAGAAATTCAAAATTTTCCTATGAGTCACCAAGATCTATCTACGGAGAGACTAGCAACGAGGGAAAGGAGAGTGCATCTACATACCCTTGTAGATCGCTAAGCGGAAGCGTTCAAGAGAACAGGGTTGAAGGAGTCGTACTCGTCGTGTTCCAAATCACCGGAGATCCTAATGCCGAACGGACGGCACCTCCGCGTTCAACACACGTGCAGCCCGGTGATGTCTCCCATTCCTTGATCCGGCAAGGAGAGAGAGAGAGGTTGGGGAAGACTCCGTCCAGCAGCAGCACGACGGTGTGGTGGTGGTGGAGGAGCATGGCATTCCAGCAGGGCTTCGCCAAGCACCGCAAGAGACGAGGAGGGAGAGAGGTAGGGCTGCACCAGGGAGAGGTGGAAACTCTTGTGTTTGTAGCCCCAAAGACCTCAACTATATATAGGGGAGAGGGAGGGGGTGCGCCCCCTCTAGGGTTCCCACCCCAAGGGGTGCGGCAGCCCCAAAACCCATCTAGGGTGGCGGCCAAGGGGGGAGAGGGGGAAACTTGCCCCCCAAGTAAGGTGGAGGCGCCCCTCCCCAAACCCTAGGCGCCTTGGGCCCTGGTGGGGGGGCGCACCAGCCCACCTGGGGCTGGTACCCTCCCACACTTGGCCCATGCAGCCCTCTGGGGCCGGTGGCCCCACTTGGTGGACCCCCGAGACCCTCCCGGTGGTCCCGGTACGTTACCGATAGCACCCAAAACTTTTCCGGTGACCAAAACAGGACTTCCCATATATAAATATTTACCTCCGGACCATTCCGGAACTCTTCGTGACGTCCGGAATCTCATCCGGGACTCCAAACAACATTCGTTAACCACGTATATCTATTCCCTATAACCCTAGCATCATCGAACCTTAAGTGTGTAGACCCTACGGGTTCGGGAACCATGCAGACATGACCGAGACGTTCTCCGGTCAATTACCAACAGCGGGATCTGGATACCCATGTTGGTTCCCACATGTTCCACGATGATCTCATCGGATGAACCACGATGTCGAGGATTCAATCAATCCCGTATTCAATCCCCTTTGTCTAGCGGTATTGTACTTGCCCGAGATTCGATCGTCGGTATGCCGATACCTTGTTCAATCTCGTTACCGGCAAGTCTCTTTACTCGTTCCGTAACACATCATCCCGTGATCAACCCCTTGGTCACATTGTGCACATTATGATGATGTCATACCGAGTGGGCCCAGAGATACCTCTCCATCACACGGAGTGACAAATCCCAGTCTCGATTCGTGCCAACCCAACAGACACTTTCGGAGATACCCGTAGTGCACCTTTATAGCCACCCAGTTACGTTGTGATGTTTGGTACACCCAAAGCATTCCTACGGTATCCGGGAGTTGCACAATCTCATGGTCTAAGGAAATGATACTTGACATTAGAAAAGCTTTAGCATACGAACTACACGATCTTTGTGCTAGGCTTAGGATTGGGTCTTGTCCATCACATCATTCTCCTAA
Source organism: Triticum aestivum (assembly GCF_018294505.1). Lineage (NCBI taxonomy): Eukaryota > Viridiplantae > Streptophyta > Magnoliopsida > Poales > Poaceae > Triticum > Triticum aestivum. The sequence goes on from NC_057795.1 coordinate 693,541,320, forward strand.
TGATGTGATCCCGTTATCAACGACATCCAATGTCCATGGTCAGGAAACCGTAACCATCTATTGATCAACGAGATAGTCAACTAGAGGCTTACTAGGGACATGGTGTTGTCTATGTACCCACACATGTATCTGAGTTTCCTATCAATATAATTATAGCATGGATAATAAACGATTATCATGAACAAGGAAATATAATATTAATAACTAAGTTATTATTGCATCTAGGGCATATTTCCAACAGTAAGCACCTCCTGAAGTTGTGAACTGTCCGACGGTGCCCTTACATTGTTGCATGATTGACCCTGATGTCCTTCTCCTGCAGTAGATGTTGCACCGCGGATTGGTCTCGACGGCGTGCAATATTTAGTTTTTAATTTCATTGTGAGTTGTTTCTATTTTCCTGGTTTTCCATTGCTCCTAAAATGTACTTCAAAATGAGCCTGCATGTATTCGGTATTCAGAGAGATGGGGTACTATGTAGACATTCATTGTGTTTGTTATGTACCTGGTTGCTTTAAAATCATTCTGTTAGGTATTGTTACTTTGAAATCCTTCTCTTAATAATCATTCTGTTCGACAGCTGCATGAGCTTTCAGATCTAAGGTTCACCGGCACACAAGGTATATCCTAAGCCATTAATCGGTCCTACTCTACTGCATAGATCCTTGCTATTGTTGTTCAGTGTCTTGCTTGCAATACGAATGGGTGCCTCTAGATAGGAACATATGTAGTTTCTTGATTTACTAACATGTGCATGGATCCCAATGCACATATTCTTGATGAAAACTATCCTTTAACCCTATAGTGTCATGTGGCTTTATCAAAGTCAGGCCATTAATGGGTTTTTAACAAAATTCCATTTGACTTACAAATATAGTGAAAGGACAACATTCAGGTGGTGTAGATATCTTTAGAAATAATCTGAAGCCCAGCATTTTAAAGCGCATATCACAGAGGTTTTCTGTTGGATATATGAAAATAGTTCAGTTAGAACTAGAGGTCTATTGTTTTTACACTACAATCGTCTTGGTAGTTGTAAATGCTTCATTGTATTGGAAAGGTTTCAAACCCCTCCAATTTTTTCAACATGTTTATCACTTGAGACATAACAAAACTAAATTTGTCGATAATCGATCTCTACTTCTGTTTCATCATCTTTTTGCTCCATAGAATTAAATTTCTCAATAATCAATCCACTACTTAGAAACCAAAGGCTCGGAAGACAACCCTGTTATTCTTTCACCTTCTCTTTCAGTTCTATGCAATTCACCTTAGATTAGTTTTGTGTTGAACATGACAGGTAACACGTTAAGTCAGAGAAAGAAGGCGGCCATAGAATGGGGTTATGGAAAGGAAACATGGATGAGAAGCGTCAACAAGGTGAATATAGCATATGTGGTGGGAGGAGGAAAACGAGCTGAGGGGTTCTGTCAGGACGGTGTTAAACGGGCTAGGTCTGTATCTTTGTTGAAGTATGTGTGATTAGTGAGTGCAGCCTGTGTTGGCAATACATTATTTTTCCACTTTAACCATCTTCTTTGAAGGCTATATTTTGTAAACCAGTGCCAACTTTGTCCGGTGAAAATACCGTACATGTGGTACTATGTTAAAGCATATTAGATGATCCCAACGGATAATCATCATGGTTAAACATTAACCACATTGGTTTGGAATATAATATGATACTTTTTTCTTAAAATCTTGCAAAGTGGGTTGGTACTCATTACAGCATCACTTTATTTTAGATGTCATTTATCACTAAATTTTACCCACGAGTGACATGTTGCATTGTGCTCACATATATGGAGAGATGACATGCGCGGGGCGTCGGGTGATGGGCCAGGATGTGTGCTATAATAGATTGAACCTATCGGACTAGGACCGGTGGATGAAGTCGGTGCCAGTCGCACTTCCATTGCACTGAGTTGTGGGGACAAATATCGATATGTCGCATCATGTCATTCCATTATTGATATTAAGGTTAAGTTTAAATGAGGTGCTTGATTTGTTACCATTTTTAGCTGAAAATGGTGTGTGGGATGGAGGTGGCATCCATGTGATGCAAAGAGGACTTGAAATCAGACCAATTTGGATTCAGAGATAAAGCTGGCCAGTCGTGAAGTTAGACCGATTTGGATTCAGTGTCGCCGTTGTTGCCACATGTGTGTGAACAGATTTTCTATCTGCGGCATGATCTCTATCAACTTGATATAGGATAGAGCGAGCAATGATAAAACTCAGTATGGAGTACAACAAGTCTTTCAGGGAGGCGGGGATGGAGAAGAAACTGTTTGGCTTGGACGCATGGGTTTGTGGATTGGAAGCCATATGTTTGATTGTGCTTGATATTTATGTACCTATTGATAACACATCATTACTTTGATCAATGACTGTATATTTTTTATTGTCAGCAGCAGCATATGGGATCGAACTATAACTTAAGCTAACCTTTTTTTATCCCGTAGCGTAGCACGAGCATCTTAGTAGTCTTGAACAAGTTGTTGAATCCACGAAAAAACATGTTCTTCCCCTTCTTACCGAACGAAGGAGATGAAGCAATAGTACGAGCAAACCTAGTGAGATCCAGTGCAGTAGTAGCAATAGTTGAAGCAGACGTCTTCTTATGCTTGGGCTTGTTGCCCACCAAGTGAAGCACATCATCAGACGCCCAAGGCTCGAAGTTGGTGTACCTGACAGGCAGAGAAATAGAAAATTACGCAAGAGCTTGGCATGATCAGCAATCTTAGCCTAAATGGGAGAGCATGGATGAACGGAGCACACACAACCGACTTGTTGTCAAACACAAGAGTCCTCGTCTCCTCAAACATGAAATCTAGCACATCAACCTTCTTCTCATCATGAGCATATACAAGCAAGTCAATGGTGGGGCCCCAAAACTCATTAGACGTACCTGTCAAGGGGGCCAAGGAGCTCCAAAAAAATCATTAACCTACATGAGTAGTTTGTGCGACCATCATGGTAGCCATGAGTAGGGTGACGCCACGATGATTTCTACCTCTTATACTTGTGGTTCCCAATGTGTCACGACGTTTGGAGTCTGTTGAGTTTGTTCACATTACATGACTTGATAGAAAAGAAAAAGGGCCAAGTAACATATTGTTAAATTTTGAGCCTCTCCAGTTTTCGAGTGCCTTAGCCGCCTTATGCTCTCACCATCTTCTTACTGAAGCTAACGTCCCAGACGCGACGCCTGACGATAGAATGGCACATCTTGAACAAGTTGTTGAATCCACGAAAAGGCATGTTCTTTCCCTTCTTACCGAACGAAGGAGAGGAAGCAATAGTGTGAGCAAACCTAATGGGATCCTGTGTAGTGACACCCCGTGAGGAGGGGCTACCTGTCTCAGTAGTAGCAACAGTTGAAGCAGGCGCCTTCTTAGGCCTGGGCTTCTTGCCCAGCAAGTGAAGCAGATCATCACATGCCCAAGGCTCGAAGGTGGTGTGCCTGGTAGGCAGAGAAATAGGAAATTGCGCAAGAGGTTGGCATGGTCAGCAATCTTAGCCTCAATGAGAGAGCACATACAAGCAAGTCAATGGTGGGGCCCCAAAACTCATTGGACGAACCTGGGCGAGACACTTGTCGACCCAGGCAGTTGGCACGCTCGGTTGAAGCTTGGCTGGCATCATATGCCCATTCTTCGTCGGCGTGACGAAGGGGCGTGGCGGCACGATGATTTCTTCCTCTGCTATCGTGTGGTTCTCAATGTGTCATGTAGGTTTGGAGTTTGTGTTGTCGACATTGTATTTATTTATTTGTTTTTTGAGGAATAAATTTATGTATATGTTGAGATATACTAGTACTTACTAGTATTTATACACGTGCAATGCACGTCTTAACAATATTGCTCCTTTGATTCTATTAAAAGGAAGAAAATCATATATAGTACTTTGCAATGAATTCAGAGCAAAAGTAAATATTACCATGAATTATGAAGTGATGATTTTCTGCTAATAAAATATCTATATATTGTAGTGGTCTTTTACATTGCACTGGGCTGCAGCGAAAAACGCCCTAAGTAGTCCAGCCGAACACGCACTTAGATCGATCAATCCGATCGGATGGATTAATTGTCCAAGAGCAAAACAATAATTAACCACACTTACATGTATGGGCTACTGGGCTTTGGTCTTCTCTATATTTGGTGTACTTGATTCTATAATTTTTTTTATCCGGACTAATGATGCAATTAGCTGCGGCCATTAGCCGATGTACAGTATATACAGCTGGCTAAAAATGTCTCCGCCCCTGTCTGGGCTCTTTGCCTGATGCACCGGCACATGCAACATGGCTAGAAGAGAGATGTGACGCGATTGTTCTAGAAACCAGCAGATGCAGCTGTGGGCTACTGTTCATTGCGAATCCTTTGAGTTTCAACCGTTAGATTTATGAGACCAACGGCTAAGATTGATGTTGTTGTTACAATTCAAAACTCGTACACTATATAGTAGTATAGATATAGATATATACTAAGTAAAAAGAGATTGTATGGTGTGTGCGGTACATGCACGTTCGGTGGAGTTTTTTTGATTGTCTTTTAAAGTAACGTGACAACAGGAAGAACAAAAAAAAAAGTAACGTGACAAGAAGAAGAAGAAGAAGAACCTTGAAGTAAAGTAGCAAGGTGAAGGTGAAGAGACGAGAGCGAATGGGGCACGAGCACACACGGATGGTGTAATTTGTGGGCGTTGGATGGGGGACGTTGACGAAACGAACGGTGGGCATGGGCAGTCACGGACTTGTGGGGCACGGGCGAGAGGGAGGCCCACGTTTCAGGGAGAGGAGGTCTAGCATCCGTCGGTGGTAAAGGATAAAAACCGTTGGGCAGCGTCGTCAGCACTTTTCCACTGGAGGCTGGATGCGTCACCGGCGGCATTCATGTATGGACATAAGCGGAAACGTCCGAGGTAAATCAAGGTGAGTAATTAATTTCTGTTGCCTATTTTTCATTCATTTTCATGAGGGAAAGTACTAATTACTGTTGCCTTTTATTCTTTTCATTTTTCTTTTCTTGAAGGAAACGTCCCGTCCCAGGAAGGATTTTATTTTACCAGGAAAGAAAAAATGATTTTGCGCGGTTGTAGGCTAGCGGGTGATTGCACCGACGCACTCGCGTTGTAAAAAAGATTTGGAGTTAATCGCGGGTAATTGGTTTTAATTTCCATACCGTACTAAAAGAAAGATTTATTTCCCAAAAAAATCGCAACCAGGAAACCGTGTGGGCCCCGCGACGTGGACAGCCCATCTGACTGACACGGCCCTTGTGTCGCTGGCGCGTGGGTCAGGGAGTGGGAGTGAGCTCTCCTACTGATTCAGCTTCAGCCGCCATATATACCTTGGGTCGCCTCGCCTCTTTCCCCTCCCTCTCTGCCTCCCACCCGACCCAACCCAATCAAACCCTAGCCGCCCTAATCTTCTTCTTCGTCTTCTCCTCTCCATCTCCATGGAACACAGCCAAGCAATGGATGGATGGATCCTTTCTTCATCACAAGAAGGCAAAAGCAAGAGGCCTCTTTCCCCTCCCTCCCTGCCTCTCTCCCAATCCAACCCAACCCTAGCCGCCCCAATCTTCCTCCTCCTCCTCTTCTTCTTCTTATTCTCTCCTTGATTGCTGATTGAAACACAGCCAAGCAATGGATGGATCCTTCCTTCATCACAACAAGGCACAAGCAGGATTCATGGATGGATGGCGGCCTCTCTTGTCTTCAAGACAACAAGGCAGAAGCAGGATTCATGGATGGATGGATGGCCACCATGACACGCTAGGTACGCAGCTACAATCTCTAGTTGTTTGTATGATGAAATCCCTATGCACCTTTCCAGAGCGAAATGAAATCTATCATCTGCTATAATTGCTTTATATGCAACATCTTAGATGACATCTTGTATGCTGTGCCATTTGTTTATTCATGGTCGTCATATGACATTCTTATCTTCCAAATGTAAAAACTATGCTCAGATGCTTGTTTATTTTTCATGTTAAATCGTGTGACTGTTTTACCTTTCTGAATGTTAAATTTATGCTCTGCTCTTTTTCTTTATTCATAGTCAATTTCAAGTACTGTAAATTGCTTTGCCAGTCAGAATGTGTGATATGTCCATTTGATTAATTTGGCAACGAAGATATGTGGTAGGGATAATGCGGTTAACAAACCTAGGTGTTCTTCCACCCCAAGATATGTACCTGTCAGAGGGAAGTGCATCTAGGTGCAGATTGCCTATTGTCCTATGTCTACTGCGTTGCCAATGTTGCCTTTCAATGTAAAATGCATACTGTTCTGTCAGTGTACTATATCATGTGCCCACTGTTACCATTCAAATTCTGCATGAAAATGGTTTAGCTTTTCTTATTTACTGTTTCTTGGTAATGCAGTAGCCATGCTGATCATTCACTACGCGGTCCTTTCCCTGTGGCGATGTATACGACGGTACCAACACTCTATGAGGCTTTTGAGAAGTGGTATGTCCAAAAAATATTCTTTCATCTTGTACAAATCTATCTCTTCCTCTTTTCATTGTTAACCCATGGTAATTCTAACTGTCATATTTGAGGTTGTCCTACTTTGTTTGAGCAGCGTTTTGTATTCTGTTTGGTCTAGTGCGTTATAGAACTGTTTCTGTACTGGCATTCTCACTTCATACACTCGCAATTTTGCCCCTTAGGTCTGAGGATGTGAAAGATGCGGCCCTTCAGAAGGCCGTGGAGATGAACCTGTTTGGCATGGTATTTACTTCTATTCTACATACTCTTTTCTACTGCTTCTAACCTTGCTCTAGGCCTCTAGCATTGCTGTGGAAGCTACCCTTTCCGTAGAGTAATATAAGGTTGTTTGGATCACTAAATTAGTGATCTGGACGATCTTATGTTAGTTTACAGAGGGAGCAATGCTTACTTACATTGATATCACAAGTTTCACCATAGCGTAATTGTTGTATTGAGTAGTTACATTTATCAGTAGCTGTCAGTGGCTCTGGCTTCTTGCAATATTTCTAACTATAGTCTTAGTTTAGTATAAAACTCTGTTTACTACTTCTTGCATGATGCCATTTAACATGTGTACTGCTTCTTGCATGATGCCATTGCTCTTGATGAAGCGTGCTTTCTGTCATTTAACATTGCCCTGGCGTTGCTGTCTAGAAGTGTTATACTGAATTTTTGTAAGAGGCATTCAACTGCTCTTGCATGTCCTGAAGTTGTTGTAGTGTATTCTAATCCCTCTGTCCCATCATATAAGAGTGCTTTTGACACTATACTAGTGTGAAAAACGCTATTATTTTATCGGATGGAGGGAGTAACAAGTTACATTTGTACACCCTTACGTTGCTGATTCTTTTTTTTGTATGCCCTAGTTAGTTTTGTTGTGTGCTTCTTTTTATATGTACTTGCAAAATAGCTTTAAATGGTGTAAAATGAATATTTTTTAAAATCAGTTTGTTGGTGGCTATGATTGTCAAGTGAAATATCTACTATATGTATAATCTTATCGTCAGTATACTTAATACTCTATTGATTATAACACATGTTACTCCCTTGAGCATACTGTTGTGTGTTTCTAGTATATTCTTCCCTTTAAATTAGATGTGCTTTTTAATGCAAAACCTAACCGTAGTCGACATTGATGCTTTTGCATTCCAGGGCGATCATTTTATCCGGCCACAGGCTGTCCGCCCAGCCGCAGAGGCCATACTCAAGAACTCGAAACAGCTTAGGGCAGAGCTTGCAAAGTATATGAAGACATTGTCAAAGATTGAAGTCAACACACCTGAGGGACAATCTGTTCTGAAAGAGGTGAAGGATGTGGTCTCTAAAATGGAAAGTGATCTCGCCAGCTATTTGAAATCTGCAGAGAAGGCGTCTCCTGAGTCCCCTCCACCCGTCTCATTCTTAGCTGAGTTCACAGAGAAGGTCAAGAAGCTGAACAACAGTGAGCTATCAAAGGCTTTGAAGGAAATTGAAGAACTTGCTAAAACTGCTAATATACCATTTAAGGTATACGGCCAATACAAGGAAATGGAGGAAGTCGTTGGTTCTCTGTCTGCCACAGTGGCTGCCTATTTGGCCTCTGTGATGGGCAACACCCCTGCCCCAGAGCAGGAGACAAAGGTTCCAACACCTGCCGAGGAACTGGCTGCACCTAATCCAACTGAGCTGCCGGAACAATGCCAAGTGAAGCCTGCGCTTAAGGTCCCGTCTTTTGAAAAGCTTGGGAAGACTGCCATCGGTAAGAGGCTGTCTGGGTGTGTGTTTTATGTCGTCTTCTTTTTGTTATATTGCTTGTGTGCCTACTGACCTCTTCTTGTTGTTCTTCTTTGACATAGATGTCCTCTATGGTGGTTACAATGAGCTCCCTTGGGCGGCTGATGCTACATTCTGCTTGAAGTCGTCGGAAAGATTGTTTCCTGTGATGCGTACCACTATAAGTTCCTCCCAGGCAGTAAGTTTGAAAACTTGCATTTGTGGTTCTGATACAAGGATAATACTGTGCGTATGCTTGAGTGCAGCACTGTTGTTGACCATCTCCTGCTATTTGATATTTAGGTGACGACAAGCATCAAGGCGGTCGACTTTCTTGGAAATGGCGTGCAAGGGTCGCTGTTGTTCATCTATCCTTTCTCGGATACTTCCATGGTAGGTTGTTCATGCGGTTTTCTTTGCGTTGTTGTTCAATGGTTTAGCATTGTTGTTTTTGTTGCAGTGTTGATGATGATGATGTTTCTCCATGTTTGAATATGCAGGCAAAGCTGCGTTATGCTTATGAGAAGGCCCTTCTTGGTGTTCGGGTTGGGCTCCATGCCAGCCCGGAGGTTTACTTGTCTGCCATGGTTGGAACAGGCTTTGGCGTCGATGGTGGGTTTGAGATGTCGTTTAGCACCAAGACTGGCCTGGTTAAAGGATTTGATCTCGGGGTGAACTGCCTCAGGAGTGAATGGGGGAATGCATCTGTTTCTGGGAGCTTGTAAGTTTTCTATATCATCAACAGTCTGTTTTTGGTGGTTTGAAATGTCCTACGCCCTATGAGCGATGTTAATTGATGCTGTGTATTAAATATTGCATCGGAGGGAGTAGTATGTTTAGTTTCTCCCATAGATTGTAGGCTCATAAAACTTGTTTATACAAGACTTGAATATGATTCAAACGTGTTTGCAAAAATTGCAAAACTTGCTTGTGTGTGCATGCATGGATGCTGCCCATCTTATGGATTATCATTTTTCCTGTGTAGTGTTTTGGACCTTGAGGGCGAGAAGAAGAAGAAGCTGAGAAAGATCCGGGCTCTCTACTCCAAGGAGGTCGATCCAAGGTTCAGTTTTGCTGCCGATGTGGCATTTGATGCCGAGAAAGGCAAGGTGCTGGCAACGGGTGGCGTCGCGCTGCGCGTCGACGAGAAAGTGCTTGTGAAGGGGAGGGTCAGCTCCAATGGTGCAGTTGCTGCAGTTGTTGAGGTTGCAGGGGAAGGGCGTGCCAAGCTGAAGGCCTCTGCCCATGCTGATCTGTACGAGGTGAGCAAGGGACCCAAGGTTGGCTTCTCCGTCAGTTTCAAGTGAGTCGTGCGGGTGTAAACTTTAGATTGCATGGAATTTAGGTAGTGACTATTGGTGGATGAGATTTTGCATGGATTTTAGGTAGAGTGATGACTTTTGGTGGATGAAATTTTGCTGTCACATTGACTGGTTGGCAATGTTGGAAGATTGATTTGGGATGCGAATGATCCACTGTCGTAACCCTTTGTTTGTTAGCCCCACTGAATTGATTTATCTTATCTGAGCTTATCCCTATTTCCTTGTATGCTGCAATCTGGAATTTCCGCTGATCCTTTTTAATTGACAAAGTTGTATACAAACCTGTGTCCATTAGTTTGGATTTGATCTATAAACACCATTTCTTCAACTCGAGTGGAAAACTTGGATTGCAAGAGAAATTCGAAACCTGCTAAGAGATCTATGTTTGTTTTTTCGGTTATGAAAGACAATAAAACGTCTTCATATGTATATGCCCCCATTGTTTTTGTGACATAAGAAAACAGCAGTGAAAGAAAGGGATAACTTTGCCAATATCATCTCAAGTACATCCTGCCGTGGGAGCTGTTATAATAAAAAGAAACGTTTGGGGCCGGGGCACCGGCGGAACATTGGGCCGGTCGCTCCCTTTTTCTCGCGTCTCCCCGCATCTTCCGCACATCTCACGCAGCTCCCCCACATCTCGCGCAGCTCGCCGGGGGCGCGCCGCCCTCTTCTTCTGCCCCCTCCTCCCCATCCCCTCTCCTCCACCCGCCCCCGTCCCCCGGTCGCAGCACCACGCCTTCCCTTCCCGCTCGAAGCTCGCCATGGCTCTGCGCGGTGACCATCCCATCTCGCCAGCGACCGAGGTGGCTGACCACGGGAGATGCTGCCACCGGGGCGACGGGGTGCTACCATGGCGACGCTGATGCAACCCCGCGGAAGCCGGGGTGTGTGACGGCGAGGTGACCGCGGGCTGCAACCACGGCTCTTCCATTGCCGGTAGCCGGTTGAAGCTTTTCCTATATACGATTGAAGCTTTTTTTGTCAATGTTTGCAACTTTTTCTCTGGTCGCAGGTCTAGTTGAAGCTTTTTTTTCTTAACGGATGAAGCTTTTTTATACACGATTGAAGCTTTTCCAAACCACAGTCGAAGCTTTTCTGAAAACGATGGAAACTTTTTCTCGGTCGCAGGTCTTACTGAAGCTTTTTTTTTGTGTTTGCTACAACCACATCATTTTTTTGTTGCAATCGGCAACCACAGAAGCTACATCCGGTACGATTGAAGCTTTTTTTGTCAATGTTTGCAACTTTTTCTCTGGTCGCAGGTCTAGTTGAAGCTTTTTTTTCTTAACGGATGAAGCTTTTTTATACACGATTGAAGCTTTTCCAAACCACAGTCGAAGCTTTTCTGAAAACGATGGAAACTTTTTCTCGGTCGCAGGTCTTACTGAAGCCTTTTTTTTGTGTTTGCTACAACCACATCATTTTTTTGTTGCAATCGGCAACCACAGAAGCTACATCCGGTTAACATTTTTGCTACAATGACGACGGCGGGCTGCAGTGGTAAGCTTTTTTGCTGGAAGCGATAATCTTTTTTGCTACAACCGGCGTCGTTTTTTGTTGGAACCAGCAAGAGCCTCAGATGGGCACACGGCAAGGTACAACACGAGCACAACGACAGGTGCTGCGGCCGTCAGCCGGCGCCACCGGAGATGCGGCCATCTCCCCCGGAGCTGTGGCCATCTCCCCCGAAGCTGCAAGCCTGCAACCACGAGTGCAACCATGGTTGCACGCTGCTGCATCCACTGAGGTGAGAAACGCATGAAGGCGACATAGGTGAGGGCGGCGACCAACGGCGAGGGCGGCGACTGGCGTTGAGGGTGACCGGCGGTGAGGACGCGAGGCGAGGTAGTTGGCGCATGCGAAGGCGGGCCTCTCCCCTTTCCGTGCGGGAGGTTGAAGATGGGAGATGTTGGGGACGAAGGGATCTGACGGCTCGGGGGGGGGGGGGGGTCAGATCTGACGGTTGGGGCTTGACCGGCCCAACGATTGGGCCGGTGCGCCGGCGCAAATCGCTGCCCTACAATAAATGTCGATGCTTAGTTTCATGCGGCTTGAGGTCCTTTCCAAATTTCAGTATGTGGCCGTGGGCTGCGGCTTGAGGTCCTTTCCAAATTCTCTCTTTTTTTTCTCACTCACAGGTCTCTCATGCGAACATCTTGTATTTTCCTTCTTTGTTGTTGGGCTTGTGTGTACAGTAGGAAGTTCACTGGTGCAGTTCACTCTGTGTATACACGTACCTTTTTGTTTTTTATATTTCCTTTTCCTGTCGTATTTTAGTGTATTTATTAATCATTTTATTTGTATAAAACTTTTTCACTTGTATTTCTATTTTTAAAGTTTTTACTTTCTTTTTATAAAAATGGAAGATCTAATTTCTTTTAGAATGGACATCATGACACGCATTTTGTATTCTTTTATTTTCGGTCATGTTAAATCTCAGATGACTTAGACTTCACAAAGTCGCCAACCGTCTGCGTTACTTGCTTTAAGAATCGCATTGGAGTGTGACTTTTCTCGTTTCGGCATGCTAAGGCGTGCGACCAACTCGCTTTTTTTTCTTCTGTTTCTTTTCGGCTTGGGCTCTTTCTTTTTTATTCTTTTAGATTCTATTTTTCTATCGGGCTGTTGTTGGTTGGGGAGTGCTGGACGGGCCCAAAGTTTTCTTTTTGTCTTTTGTTCCTTCCGTTTTTGCATTTTTTTCTTTATTTGTTGCCGACTGCCTTTTGTAGTAAACCTGGGCTGTTTGACCGCAAGAAGTTAGGGAGCTGGGGGTTGAATGTATGGATTCTCTTAAAATGTGCAGTAGTTTTAACGTATACAGACTTTTTAACTGGACATTTTTTTGTGCATAATTTATTTTAAATACAGGATAACCATGTTTATTTCACATGTATGTATATATGCAAATATATTTTCCATTTTGGTATATCCTTCCTCCATACACTTTTTTTAGTTTGTTTGGTTCATATCGTTTAACATGATATTTTTCAAGATATTGGTTTTTGTATGTCTTATCACCTTCACTTGTTTTTAATGATATTTTTAGACCTTTTTCTTCCTAACAGTAATATTCTTGCTATCTATTTTTATCTAAATACTTATTAGATAATAACTTTTGGTTTTGGAATTTGAAAACATTTGTCATCAGGCTGCACAATTTCCCCCGACTGCATCTGCTTCTCTTCAAAGCGCTTGCAACTTAGTGATGTTTTATCGAGGAGGGCATTTGCATATTTGCAACCAACAAGCAACTGCAAGTATCGTCCCTGACTTAAACTGCATGTCTTCAACGTGACCACAACTTGATGTTGTTTTGTTCAGGTAGGGGCAATTGCATGTCTGCCACCAACACACAACTGCAAGGGTCGCCCCCGACTGCAATTGCATGTCTTCAACACTGTAATTTGGTGTTTTTTGTCGAGAGAGGAGCAATTGCATCTTTGCCACCAACATGCAATTGCAAATGTCGCCTCCGACTACGATTGCATGTCTTCGACACCACTGCGACTTTCTATTGTTTTGTTGGGGGAGGGACAGTTGCATGTCTGCCACCAACATGTAACTATAAGTGTCGCTCCTGACTGCAACTGCATGTCTTCAACGCAACTACAACTTGATGTTGTTTTGTCGGGGAGGAGCAGTTTTATGTCTGCCACCAACACGTGACTGCAATTGTCGGCCCCGACTGCAACTACATGTCTTTAACGCTGTTGCAACTTAGTGATGTTTGTTCGGGCGAGGGGCAGTTACATATTTGCCACCAAGTCGCAACTACAAGTGTCGCCCCCGATTGCAATTGCATGTCTTCAACACGACAACAACTTGGTGTGCTTTTGTCGGGGAAGGGGCAGTTGCATGTCTCCCACCAACACACAACTGTAAATGTCGGCCCGACTGCAATTGCATGTCGTCAACGCAACTGTAACTTGGTGTTGTTTTATCGGGGGAGGGGCAGTCACATGTCTACCACAACATGCAACAGCAAGTGTCGCCACGACTGCAACAGCATGTCTTCAACATCACTGCAATTTTGTGTTATTTTATCGACAAAGGGGTTGTTGCATGTCTGACACCAACACACAAATATTTTATTGATCACCTAAATCTCAGTCGACTAAGATTTAACGAAGTGTCAATCATCGTGCGAAATTGGACCAATAAAGCTTGAAGATTAGTGAAACGATGTGTGTTTGCATGTTGTATCAGGCTATTTTATGTTGCGGCCGGCTTGTCGTTGCTTTTTCTGGGTGCCGGGCAGGGATATGCGTGACGGGCTGGATGGCTTGTGTGTTGCTTTTTCTGGTTTTCATTTTTTTTCCCGTTTCTTTATTTTTATTTGTTTTTCCTGTACCTTTTTTGTTAGTGCTTTTCACCTTGTGATTTTGTCGTTGATTTTATTTTGCAATTGTATTTTAAACATTTTCTTGTTTTTCTTTTTATTTATTCCTTTTTCTCTTTATTGCTCTTTAAATATTTTCTTCCTAATGACATGATTTTTAATATTTAACTTTTTATTAAGCAAATTTTTTTAAAATTTTAAAACTTTTTGCTGGTTGGACTTTTTCCTTTTAGACTAATTTTTTCAAGGGGGGGGGGGGCGCTTGAGAACTATTCGTCCCTTCTTATGCGTTACTGTTGTCAATTCATCTCCCCTGTTTTCTATTTTCATTTATTTTGTTCCCTTTTTATATTCCTTTTTTTTCTTATTTTTACTTTTATTTCATTTATATGTTCCTTTTTTATTCACATTTCTTTTTTGTGATATTTCCCCCCACTTTATGTAAATATATATATTCTGTCATCTTATCGATAGATGGAGAACTAGTGATATCTCAGTTGATTCGGTAGCCATGCATTCTTGACACTATTACCTCTTTTTTTTATCATCTTTTTAGCCAAATTGAAAAGGATATTGTTGTCTCCTTGGGGACATCCGATAAAATTGGAATGATATAGAGAAGTTTAATATGGCCCCTGTGTAAGGATGACACACACACAAATTTGGAAAGAAAGAAAAATATATTTGGTCGTCCATGTTCATCACTATACACGCAACTGCAAGTGTTGGAACTGGACTACAACTGCATGCCCCCCAACGCGACTGTAACTGAGTTAGTAGGGGGCTGTCAGCCAGTTGCATGTCCATCACCAGACATGCAACTGCATGGACCCCAACACGGTTGCAACTTGGCTAGTAGGGGAGTTGTCGACTAGTTGCATGTTGGAATCCAATTGCAACCGCATGCCCCCAACGAGACTGCAACTGGGCTAGTAGGGGGTTGTCGACCAGCTGATGTCCATCACTAGGCGATGCAAGTGCAAGTGTTGAAACCCGGCTACAACTTGATGGCCCCCAACGCGACTCTAATTGAGCTAGTAGGGGGTTGTTGGCCAGCTGCATGTCCAACATGAGACATGCAACTGCCAGTGTTGGGACTCAACTTAAACTGCATGACCTTAGTGCAACAGCAACTGCGTAGCCCACAGTGCGACACCAACTAGGTCGATACGCGGTTTGTCAGCCAATTGCATGTCCATCCCTAGACATGCAGCTGGAAGTGTTGTAACCCGTCAACAATTGTATAACTCCCAACACATCTGCAACTCATGGTGAGAGGGCATTGTCTTCGGTTACGTTTTCACAACATTTTTAAATGTTCTTGCATTTTCTTTCTTTTTTATTTTCATTTTTTGTTTTCAATTTTAAGACAAAACATGAATTTTTTTTAAATTGTGATCTTTTTTAAAATATGTGATTTTTGTAAAATTTTAATAATTGTGAACTCTTTTCAAATTTGCGATCAATTTTTGAATTCATGAGCAATTTTTCAAATTCATAAACATTTCTTAACTTTTTTTGTCCAATCGATACATACAAACACCACACACACCATGGGTGCAATATGTCTTTTTGTTTTTTATACATTTTCTTTTTTTTAGTATCACCACCTGGTTGCGCACGCGCGCACATCACACAAACACGTCGAATACGATGCGGTTGCATTTCCGTTGTTAGTGCGCAACTTAATTTAGAAAACTAGTGTACACAGTTTTCTTTTTTTACTACTTTTTGTTTGCTTTTTATTGGTTTGTTAGATAAAGGATTTTTTTAATGATACAAAATGATTCAACTCGTACTTCCTTTTCCTCCGGTGTTTTTTTCCCATTGTTTACCTTTTTCTTCAGCTTATGTGTACAAGTGAGCGAATATGTTTTGGTCCTCCCGATGGTTAGTCAACAAAACAAGAAAAATCACAAATAAATATACAAGAAAACCAAACAAATAGACAAAACACCCTAAAAAAATTATGCAGCAAGACAAGTCCATTGAAAAAATAAAAGAAGAAAATGGTAGAGAGAGAGAGAGACGGGCCCAGCTCAAGACAAGAAATGAAAGCAACGGGCTCGTACAGGTGCATGGATAACACGCTGCTTACAAAGATGGAGGGCGCTGCTATGAAAAAAAGAAAGATGGATGAGTTCATCTACCGAGAATCTCACTGGACTGAGATCTAGACACACCTTTATTTAAATTGTCACTAGAAGGAGCATATCCTAACCATGTGACCAGGTGCAAAGATTTCTTTGCACTAGAAATTGCAAAGACTAATAGTTTTCTTCTGCTTTGTTAGACCATATCTACAACCAGACGCTTCAAACCCTGCTCAAACGCCCGGGCGGCCCGTCCGGTCAAAAATTTCGACCCAGATGGACGCCTCGAACGCCCGGGCTGTCCAGCACCCTCATATCCAGCCCAACTATGGGGCGGATATGGGGGCGCCCGGGCACGTCCGCCACGTCAGAGCCCCCACGCTGGCCCACCCTACCCCATGTATATTCGTCCCCATCTGCTCGCCGGGTCAAACCCTAGCCACTTCACACTCCTCTCCCCCCACTCCCTCTACTACCCGAGCTCACCTCCGGCGATTTTCGGTCGTCTCCCGCATGGCGGACAGCGGATCAGACTCTGACCAGTCCGGATCTGTCGACTGGGGTGTCATCCCGTGCGGGTTGGAAGAGGCAATGGCGGTCCGCATTGCACTCCGCCGCTCCCGAGAGGACAGAGCCCGGCCAACGGATTGATCTGTCCGGCATGACTCCATAGCGTCGGCTCAACGGGCGCTCGAGTCCTCTGGGGCTGGATCATCGCGGTCCCGGCAGCCAGAAAATCTCTCCTTCCCCATCACCGGTCAGGCAAACTATGAGTCCCATCGGGAACGGGCAGCCCGCCGTGGTAAGGAGAGGATAAGGGCCGCCGAGGCCTGTATCGTGGTGGAAATAGCGGCGGCTGATGCGGCGACGCAGGCGGCCGCAGAGGAGGAAGCCATCCGCGCAAGCATTGTGAAGAAACGACAGCGGAGGAACATGCGCGCCCTCGCCCGAGAGCACAAACGGACTTTTAACTGGTGATTACACAGTATTGCAACAAACTTCAGACATCCAAACTTTGAACACATGAACCATCAATTTAAAGGCTTTTCAAAAAACCATCAATCAATTTAAAGCGAAATTGTTGGAGAAAGTAACGGAAGAACCTGCAGCAGATGAGCATGATTCTTCGGTACAGAGAATAATTGGAGGACCAATAAGAAAGTACTTGATGATTTTGGCAAGTGCGCCGCCATGCCCCACCGACGCTTGCAAGCCCACCAGCCCAGGTAGGCTGCATGACATGGCCGGCCTCTCCCTCGGACACAGCCGCGTGCAATGGCACCGCTGCGCCGCGCGACCCAGCTTCGCCCGTAGCCTTGCCGCGTCCGTGCAACTCCTCCCTCTTCCAAGGTCCAGATCAAAGTACGCCCACCGTCGTCTTCACTGGTAAATCCTCCCAACAGGAAGTTACCACCATCAGGCTTTGTTCGGTTCCATGGGAACCAAACCTCCAGAGGAATATACCCACGTAGGGATTTGGTGACACCCGCCCCGTCACCCAATCCCCTAACTCACAATCCCTTCTAATCCCTGTATAATATTGTCTGTTCGGTTAGTCCCAGCAACCAGAAGTCATTATCCAAGAAGCAGACTAAGAACCCTAGAAATTAGAGGATGAGGGGAAGGAAAAATAGGAGGAGGAACGCGGGCTTACCGGTCCACTGTCGGGGAAGAAGCACGCCGGCGATTGGATCGTTGTGGTCGCCATAAAGCTCGCGGTGGTTCTGCTCCAGGTCGCCTCGCGCCGCCGCTGCTGTTGGATGAGGTGTTGCTCGTTGGAGAGGGGAGAGGGAGGGGAGGGGGAAGTGCCGCTGTCGTCTCCTCCCATAGCGCTGTCGTTGAACCTCCTTCTCCGGCGCCGGCGCCGCCACGAATCGAAAGAGGGAGAGACGGGTTGGGGCGAGAGAGAGAGAGAGAGAGAGAGAGAGAGAGAGAGAGAGAGAGAGAGAGAGAGAGTAATCGAGTGGGGGTTGCTTTCCACGGGGTGGGAGGAGAGGGTTATTTCCCGGTCATTTCCACGTGGTTTGGGAGAGGTTTGAGCGGGGTTTCATCCCGGCAGGGGCTAACCGAAGGCACATAGGGGGCAGACCGGGATTGGACCCCGGTCGGTTGGAATCCACGCGGATCAGGGGGGATTGGTGCCCAATCCCGGCGGGGTTGGGTATAACCGAACGAAGCCTCAAGGGGATGTCCCGCCAGGGCCGGGCACCGTTCCTGCCTCGAGCAACGCCGCACCTCCCTGAGCTGAGCTCCACCCCACGCCCTCCCTGGAGTGCTCCCGGGCCTCGAGTAGATTCCAAGGAGCATAGAGTTTTTAGGGATTTCACAGAAAACATTGGGTATGCCAAAATAATTCAGACAACTCAGAGGACATAACCAAACAGTGGAATAGGAGAAGAACATGTCCTGATTGCTATGGAGCTAACAAGTTCATAGCGACACAAGAGCCCATCTCGGGAATCACAAACATTCGACCATTCAAAACCGATCAGGGCCATAAATAATTAAATATACAAGATAGCAACTTACAGTTGTGTACACGAAAAAACAGCAGCCTCTAGCAAGGAGAAGGCATGCTAGTTAAAACCAAACATTCCCTAAAAAAAAAGTTAAAACCAAACATTGGTAACTATGGATGCTATCAATCAACGTCAATTTGTGTTATCACTTAAAAAGATTCCCACTATGGATGCCAACACATACTAACCAAAATAGTTTGCCACGTAAGCTTTGAGCAAGTGAACAGAGATTTGCAAAATGCAACTGAATATCTTCAAGAAGTTAAACATTTTAAGTCCTACATAAACATGTCAATACAAGTTACTTTACTTTGTACAGTACAAAACTCCGACCATGGAAGAGAACAACAAGCTATTAAATTGCATTTATTGAATTTTGTATAGCAAACTGAAGCAAAATACGTCCACCTTTCCCCTGCTGCCTATTTGATACGTATATGACATGGATGAGCACTAAAAAATCAGAAATTAGTAACCAACATGCGTATGTCCTGAATTTAGAGCAAAAAAGTAGTTGCATATTGTGCAAGCAAGCATATTCCTAATTCTCATGTTAGTGGATACCAAAGTGCGGACCAAAAGTCACATAAAGGAGATAACATTGACACTGCACAAGAATGGGTATGTATCAAGAGCAGAGTAATTGCTCATTGTACATCACTAATAGGCACAACCTCGACAGCAAAAACCTGGATCCTTTATCTAATGCTAGGCAAAGGTGGATACAGCTTGATCAATTAGAAAGATACATGTAAAAGAGGCATAGGTGGCCAACTGGTGGGAAAAACATATTAATGTATTTAAAATATGCAGCTTGATCAATTAGAAAGATACATGTAAAATCCAACCTGAATCCATCTCACAGGATGGACATGGAAATTTTAAGGAGCGGATAATAGATTGTACAATCATGTAGTCCAACTCTACAATGAATTAAACACCATGACACTACATCCTGGTTTTCAGAGCGTGTCATATGCAGCTGACATATAGTTGATTAACTTTTCAAAATAGGTTATCAGCAATACACATGCATTTATCTTTGTAGTACAGCATGGTTTTTTTTATTTATTTTTAACCGAACATGAAGGAAGAACTGTTACTCATAGTTTAAAAGCAGACTGAAATTGCACAAACTTAAGGAGGCAAGAGTTTGTTTAAGGAAGTAAGGGTAGGCTTACCTGCATTCAACTGAGGTTTCTTACCCGAGATGATAAGGCATTCATCACCTATCATATGCTCCCTGACAGATTTATATTATCAATTGAGGGGCATGTTCAGTCCGAAAACAGATTAAGCTATACAACTATAGGCTCTCACCTCTCAAGTAAGCAAATAGAAAATAAAAGAAGAACAGCCTATGTCAAGTGGTTTACGTGTTTCCTCTCTGTTCAAAGGGATCTTTTCTACACCTTACGAACTAAAGGCAATGTGCTGCCACCTACTCCCTCCGTTCCAAAATAGATGACTCAACTTTATACTAACTTTAGTACAAAGTTAATACAAAGTTGAGTCATCTAATTTGGAATCGGAGGGAGTACTTCTTTATACATAACAGTATTATCATGGCATCATTTGTCCACCACTTTGCAAGCCTGTAATCAGGGAATAACTAAATCTAAGCAATGTTAAAAAACCGTCAGGGAGCATCTGAAGTCTGAAAAGGCCATTGTCCTTGAGGACAAAACTATGGCATATGATGTTCACTCATATTTTGCCCCGCTAAATCTATAGCCAGGAAAAAAAAATCAGTTATGTTTTTCTTACATTGTACTGCCTCTGTAAAGAAATATAAGAAACGCTTTTATATTTGTTTACGGAGGGAGTAATTTAGACCAAAAACTAACCATCCAAACAGACCCTTAGAAGCAGATTATGATACCGTACCTTTGACCGTGGAATCAACACATTTATAAGGTCTTGCAGACCTAGAACCTAGCATGTTACTTTCTTTTTTGTGTGTTTTCGGTGCTCTGGCAGCTTTGGGTCGAGGCCTCTGTATTGACTAGTTTCGTTTTTTCTATGAGAAAATGGAGCCAGGGAGGTTCATAATTTTAATTGATCCTTACTCCTACTCCATATCCAAATTCTTCGTTTCCAGGATCTCCTCGTATGGTTCTGGACAGCAACTTATAGTATTTGTAGAATACTATAAGTATGTGGCACTGAGTGCCCCTTATAAGGATCATGGAAACGGCGCCATCGACATGAAGAATCATGCTGTGCTTTGTGCTTGGGAGACTTAAGTATCGTGTCATGTTTGTGAGCCGTCCAGTGTCCCCCTGATACCGTTTTGTTCTTCTTAAGCATGTGCCTGCTTAGTTTTGGTTTTCGTAAATGTTCTGCCTATTAGGAAACTGTTCGGAAGTTTATTTAGTGGAAATTGACGGGAGGGCCCATTGTGTGCACGTCATTTCTGCAGCAGGGATTTTCGGAAACACGGTGTTCCTGTGATTCAGTATAAGCAAATGCTTGGTTATAGAAATCTTCAGCAATCTGGAGTTTCTGTCTCCGAAACATGTCCTGCTGGAGTTGATTGTGGTGCTAACGGTGTTCAAATGACTAGAAACATGACTGTGGACAGTAAAGACTCAAGGCAAAATCCGGCTAGAAGGGCATATTAGGATCAGTCACAATATTGAGATGAGTATTGACTAGAACAAGTTCACACCAAAGCTGAGTAGGTCCACAGGTTTTGCTGGCAACCTAAGAACAAATTCTGAAACAAAGACTACCAAGAGAACCACTGCAAAACCAAGCATATCTTGGAAGACCGCCAAGTTCCAAGCAAGAGGAAATAGATATATACAGCAACCAGTGTCTACTTATTTAATCAGGATGAGACCAACTAATCAGCAACAGAAATAACATTCACAGATAGAGGGAGATAAGCGCTGCTTATTTAATATAAGCAGGAGAAACAGCACACTCACAGATAGATGGAGATAAGCTCCTCAAGCAAACACAATATTAAAACAGAGGTGACACCAGAAACACATACATACAGCAAACAGACATGAAGGCTCACTGAGTTCCAAGAAAGAGGAAACACATATATACAGCGACCAACAGCTAGTTATTTAATTCGACGAGACTGACTCATGAGCAAAACAGATATGACACACACTGATAGAAGGAGGCAACATAATTAAACAGAGACGACAACGGCGGTAGGCACATTCACAACATTCTTACAACTGTGATAAGAAGCTAGCTAGTAGATATGATATATGCCCTATGATTTGGTTCTCTGCAAGACCAGGTACTAACTAGTTGACTTGTATGCAGCAAGCTAGCTTGATCCCTTGTGGCCATCATGATCTTGTTTTGCCTTGTACTGACTAAAGGCATCCCCTGCCATTTTGCCGATCAAAACTGCCCCCGTGAATTTGAGGAAATCATTAAAGTATACTGCCCGCTGACTTGAGCGCCTGCAGATCAGGTGATACAGTTAACTGGTAGGTGGTAGCAATAAAATCAAGAACATGGGATAGATAAAGTAATGATTGGTAGGGTGGCCGGCTCTAATTCCTAAGGAAGGCGATGCTAGGAGCATGAGAAAGTTTAGGCCAATTCCAAGTTTTAATAGATCCTTTTAAATCATGTAGTGGATGTCTTTTCTAGAATGCTTGATAAGGGTGCTAGTAACGGTTTAATCAGGGGATTTTGCCCTGGATAGATCAAAAAGAAAAAAGGTTTTTTTGTTTTTGTTTTAATATATGCATTATTAGCCAGGTGAGGTGAAGGGGGAGAGAGATACCAGCGGGGGTCATCGGGTCTAGGTTTGACATGCTGAGAGAGTTGTTTGAGCAAAAGGTTGTTTTTCCGGGTCACTACATTGCCCTTAGCAGTGTAGTCAGCTTGCCAGGCAGCGATTGTGTTGTAGAGGTCCTCTTTCTGAGCATGGATTTGAGCCAAGCGGAAGATGGCATCTTTCCTCTGATTGGGCGTGAGGTCCTGCGGCAGGCAGTGTGTACATTAGCAAAGGCATTGGCCGGCCAGAATCATCATCATGCTAATGCATCTATTGGCTCTTGTATGCTTTTTCTAGATAGCAAAGCTGTAGTATATTAGTATTAGTAGTACTGTATTAGCAAAGCTTGGGAGGGGAGGCGGGGGAGGATGTTGATTTTGCCGTACGTACACGGCCTGTGGTGGAATCGACGATCCGTGTGCTAGTGTACAGCGGACTACGCTCAATGATAGCCTCCGCCTCCGCCTCCGCCTCCGCCGCCGCTCTGGTTCCGAACCTCCTCGCCGCGTGGCGAAGCGCCGTGGCCATGGCCTGATCCCCGCCGAGCCTCTCCAATCCTAGCTAGCACTAGCGATACAATAGATACACACGACGTAAGGGAAATCAATCAATCAATCAATCAATCAAGAGAGAGAGAGAGATGTGCATAGCAAATTATACGACGACGCACCTTCCGCCGCCGCCGGATCCCCTGAGGATTCCGATTGGGATTTAGGGTTCCTCGCCTTCGCTGCTCGCTCGACGCCGCCGCTTTTTTCTTTTTTTCTTTCGTCGGGTTTACGGGTGCCGGTTGTTCCGCCTTATAAGAAGCGCCGGTACAAGCTTGGAACGGCCCGGCCCGTGTACAAGAAATACTTTCTGTTTGCATCATACACACGTTCGCGAGACCTCCTCGTTAGCGCCTTCAGCGCCTGATCGCTGTCCTGGCGCTCACGCGCGCCCCTAGTGGGCCGTGGCCCATTCGCTCGACCTGCTGCTCGCTCGCTCGATCGCTACTTGCTCCTTTCGTAGCCTTTTATTTTCTTGCAAGCGCTGGTCAATAAAGCCTTGTTGATTAAAAAAATAAAAAATCCGCAAAAACAACGAAAAAAACATGAATTAAAAACTGTACAATAATTTCATAATATTTCCCGAAATTTGAAAAAAAGGTTCATCGAATTTGAAAAAGTTCATTGAATTTTAAAAAACTTCATCCAATTCGATAACAAGTTCATCGGTTTGAAAAAAGTTCATCGACTTTAAAAAAAGTTCATCAAATTTGAAAAAAAGTTCATCGGATTTGGAAAAAGTTCATAGAATTTGAAAAAAAAATCATCTTTTTTGAAAAATGTTCATCAAATTCGAAAAAGTTCAATGAATTTGAAAAAAGTTCATCGAATTTGGAAAAAAAATTCATCAGTATTGAAAAAATGTCATTGAATTTGAAAATTTTCATCAGATTGAATTCGAAAAAAAGCATCGAATTAGAATAAAGTTCATGAATTTGAAACGTACGTTCTTGTATTATAGAAACAGGATAGAAAAAGATAAAATGGAAATGAAATAAAAATAGAAAAAAAGAAGGAGGAGAGAAAGAAGAAAAGGGTGAAAACCTACAACTAAACATGGCAAATGCAGATGGCCGGTTGGTTAGTGCAGCGAACGTTTGTCCAGGAGATCTCACGTTCGATTCGCGTTACGTAAAGGCCTTCTTTTTTGCTTTCTTTAAAGCCGAAAGAAAGGACTGTGGGCCGGCCCAGCGTGGACAAGGGGGTGTGAACCCTGTACCATTAACCCTATATCGGGCGCTTAAGGCGCCAAATAGGGTTTGTCCACGTTCGCACCGGTTTTTGTTTTTCTCATCTCACGGGTAGAAGGTTCCACAGGTTTTTTCTGGGGCGGTTTTTCTTTTCCACTTTTCCGTTCTCCTTTTTTCAAATTCGTGCACTTTTTCAAAGTAGGAAAAACAATCGAATTCCTGAACGTCTTTCAGATTCACAAACTTTTTCGAAATACAAATAGTTATTCAAATTCATGAGCTTTTTCTAAATCCATGGATTTTTTTTTGAAATCCGCAAATTTTTTCAAATCCGAGGAACCAACTTTTCAAATTTGTGTTTTTTAAACACGCAAAAATATCCAAATCCACAAACTTCTTTTCCATTCCGCAAACTTCTTTTGAAACCCGTGTTTTTTTTCAAAATTGCATGTTCTTGATGTGTATAAATGAATATAGACATGCAATAAAAATGTGTATAAATGAATATAGACATGCAATAAAAATGTGTATAAAAATGTTCTTGATGTATACGAAAAATATAGACACCAAAACATTTACTCTAAAAATTGTTAATTGTGTACTTTAAATATGTTTAACATGTATAGAAAATGTATAAAATGTTTTTGAGGGTTCAGATTGGGATTAGGGTTCCTTGCCTTCGCTGCTCGCGGCGTAAAAATGAACCCCAACAACGTGCAAATCCTCCATACTAGGTTGTCCATGTTGGGTGGAGGGAAATTTAATGGGCGAGCCATTCGTGGGAATGGTGAGGTTTCTGAATTGTGGAAGAAGCCAAGCAAAGTATCGGCCTTCTTTTTTGCTTTCTTTAAAGCCGAAAGAAAGGACTGTGGGCCGGCCCAGCGTGGACAAGGGGGTGTGCACCCTGTACCATTAACCCTATATCGGGCGCTTAAGGCGCCAAATAGGGTTTGTCCACGTTCGCACCGGTTTTTTGTTTTTCTCATCTCACGGGTAGAAGGTTCCACAGGTTTTTTCTGGGGCGGTTTTTCTTTTCCACTTTTCCGTTCTCCTTTTTTCAAATTCGTGCACTTTTTCAAAGTAGGAAAAACAATCGAATTCTTGAACGTCTTTCAGATTCACAAACTTTTTCCAAATACAAATAGTTATTAAAATTCATGAGCTTTTTCTAAATCCATGGATTTTTTTTGAAATCCGCAAATTTTTTCAAATCCGAGGAACCAACTTTTCAAATTTGTGTTTTTTAAACACGCAAAAATATCCAAATCCACAAACTTCTTTTCCATTCCGCAAACTTCTTTTGAAACCCGTGTTTTTTTTTCAAAATTGCATGTTCTTGATGTGTATAAATGAATATAGACATGCAATAAAAATGTGTATAAATGAATATAGACATGCAATAAAAATGTGTATAAAAATGTTCTTGATGTATACGAAAAATATAGACACCAAAACATTTACTCTGAAAATTGTTAATTGTGTACTTTAAATATGTTTAACATGTATAGAAAATGTATAAAATGTTTTTGAGGGTTCAGATTGGGATTAGGGTTCCTTGCCTTCGCTGCTCGCGGCGTAAAAAATGAACCCCAACAACGTGCAAATCCTCCATACTAGGTTGTCCATGTTGGGTGGAGGGAATTTAATGGGCGAGCCATTCGTGGGAATGGTGAGGTTTCTGAATTGTGGAAGAAGCCAAGCAAAGTATCGGCCTTCTTTTTTGCTTTCTTTAAAGCCGAAAGAAAGGACTGTGGGCCGGCCCAGCGTGGACAAGGGGGTGTGCACCCTGTACCATTAACCCTATATCGGGCGCTTAAGGCGCCAAATAGGGTTTGTCCACGTTCGCACCGGTTTTTGTTTTTCTCATCTCACGGGTAGAAGGTTCCACAGGTTTTTTCTGGGGCGGTTTTTCTTTTCCACTTTTCCGTTCTCCTTTTTTCAAATTCGTGCACTTTTTCAAAGTAGGAAAAACAATCGAATTCTTGAACGTCTTTCAGATTCACAAACTTTTTCCAAATAAAAATAGTTATTCAAATTCATGAGCTTTTTCTAAATCCATGGATTTTTTTTGAAATCCGCAAATTTTTTCAAATCCGAGGAACCAACTTTTCAAATTTGTGTTTTTTAAACACGCAAAAATATCCAAATCCACAAACTTCTTTTTCCATTCCGCAAACTTCTTTTGAAACCCGTGTTTTTTTTCAAAATTGCATGTTCTTGATGTGTATAAATGAATATAGACATGCAATAAAAATGTGTATAAATGAACATAGACATGCAATAAAAATGTGTATAAAAAATGTTCTTGATGTATACGAAAAATATAGACACCAAAACATTTACTCTGAAAATTGTTAATTGTGTACTTTAAATATGTTTAACATGTATAGAAAATGTATAAAATGTTTTTGAGGGTTCAGATTGGGATTAGGGTTCCTTGCCTTCGCTGCTCGCGGCGTAAAAAATGAACCCCAACAACGTGCAAATCCTCCATACTAGGTTGTCCATGTTGGGTGGAGGGAAATTTAATGGGCGAGCCATTCGTGGGAATGGTGAGGTTTCTGAATTGTGGAAGAAGCCAAGCAAAGTATCGGCCTTCTTTTTTGCTTTCTTTAAAGCCGAAAGAAAGGACTGTGGGCCGGCCCAGCGTGGACAAGGGGGTGTGCACCCTGTACCATTAACCCTATATCGGGCGCTTAAGGCGCCAAATAGGGTTTGTCCACGTTCGCACCGGTTTTTGTTTTTCTCATCTCACGGGTAGAAGGTTCCACAGGTTTTTTCTGGGGCGGTTTTTCTTTTCCACTTTTCCGTTCTCCTTTTTTCAAATTCGTGCACTTTTTCAAAGTAGGAAAAACAATCGAATTCTTGAACGTCTTTCAGATTCACAAACTTTTTCCAAATACAAATAGTTATTAAAATTCATGAGCTTTTTCTAAATCCATGGATTTTTTTTTGAAATCCGCAAATTTATTTCAAATCCGAGGAACCAACTTTTCAAATTTGTGTTTTTTAAACACGCAAAAATATCCAAATCCACAAACTTCTTTTCCATTCCGCAAACTTCTTTTGAAACCCGTGTTTTTTTTCAAAATTGCATGTTCTTGATGTGTATAAATGAATATAGACATGCAATAAAAATGTGTATAAATGAATATAGACATGCAATAAAAATGTGTATAAAAATGTTCTTGATGTATACGAAAAATATAGACACCAAAACATTTACTCTGAAAATTGTTAATTGTGTACTTTAAATATGTTTAACATGTATAGAAAATGTATAAAATGTTTTTGAGGGTTCAGATTGGGATTAGGGTTCCTTGCCTTCGCTGCTCGCGGCGTAAAAAATGAACCCCAACAACGTGCAAATCCTCCATACTAGGTTGTCCATGTTGGGTGGAGGGAATTTAATGGGCGAGCCATTCGTGGGAATGGTGAGGTTTCTGAATTGTGGAAGAAGCCAAGCAAAGTATCGGCCTTCTTTTTTGCTTTCTTTAAAGCCGAAAGAAAGGACTGTGGGCCGGCCCAGCGTGGACAAGGGGGTGTGCACCCTGTACCATTAACCCTATATCGGGCGCTTAAGGCGCCAAATAGGGTTTGTCCACGTTCGCACCGGTTTTTGTTTTTCTCATCTCACGGGTAGAAGGTTCCACAGGTTTTTTCTGGGGCGGTTTTTCTTTTCCACTTTTCCGTTCTCCTTTTTTCAAATTCGTGCACTTTTTCAAAGTAGGAAAAACAATCGAATTCTTGAACGTCTTTCAGATTCACAAACTTTTTCCAAATAAAAATAGTTATTCAAATTCATGAGCTTTTTCTAAATCCATGGATTTTTTTTGAAATCCGCAAATTTTTTCAAATCCGAGGAACCAACTTTTCAAATTTGTGTTTTTTAAACACGCAAAAATATCCAAATCCACAAACTTCTTTTTCCATTCCGCAAACTTCTTTTGAAACCCGTGTTTTTTTTCAAAATTGCATGTTCTTGATGTGTATAAATGAATATAGACATGCAATAAAAATGTGTATAAATGAACATAGACATGCAATAAAAATGTGTATAAAAATGTTCTTGATGTATACGAAAAATATAGACACCAAAACATTTACTCTGAAAATTGTTAATTGTGTACTTTAAATATGTTTAACATGTATAGAAAATGTATAAAATGTTTTTGAGGGTTCAGATTGGGATTAGGGTTCCTTGCCTTCGCTGCTCGCGGCGTAAAAAATGAACCCCAACAACGTGCAAATCCTCCATACTAGGTTGTCCATGTTGGGTGGAGGGAAATTTAATGGGCGAGCCATTCGTGGGAATGGTGAGGTTTCTGAATTGTGGAAGAAGCCAAGCAAAGTATCGGCCTTCTTTTTTGCTTTCTTTAAAGCCGAAAGAAAGGACTGTGGGCCGGCCCAGCGTGGACAAGGGGGTGTGCACCCTGTACCATTAACCCTATATCGGGCGCTTAAGGCGCCAAATAGGGTTTGTCCACGTTCGCACCGGTTTTTGTTTTTCTCATCTCACGGGTAGAAGGTTCCACAGGTTTTTTCTGGGGCGGTTTTTCTTTTCCACTTTTCCGTTCTCCTTTTTTCAAATTCGTGCACTTTTTCAAAGTAGGAAAAACAATCGAATTCTTGAACGTCTTTCAGATTCACAAACTTTTTCCAAATACAAATAGTTATTAAAATTCATGAGCTTTTTCTAAATCCATGGATTTTTTTTGAAATCCGCAAATTTTTTCAAATCCGAGGAACCAACTTTTCAAATTTGTGTTTTTTAAACACGCAAAAATATCCAAATCCACAAACTTCTTTTCCATTCCGCAAACTTCTTTTGAAACCCGTGTTTTTTTTCAAAATTGCATGTTCTTGATGTGTATAAATGAATATAGACATGCAATAAAAATGTGTATAAATGAATATAGACATGCAATAAAAATGTGTATAAAAATGTTCTTGATGTATACGAAAAATATAGACACCAAAACATTTACTCTGAAAATTGTTAATTGTGTACTTTAAATATGTTTAACATGTATAGAAAATGTATAAAATGTTTTTGAGGGTTCAGATTGGGATTAGGGTTCCTTGCCTTCGCTGCTCGCGGCGTAAAAAATGAACCCCAACAACGTGCAAATCCTCCATACTAGGTTGTCCATGTTGGGTGGAGGGAATTTAATGCGCGAGCCATTCGTGGGAATGGTGAGGTTTCTGAATTGTGGAAGAAGCCAAGCAAAGTATCGGCCTTCTTTTTTGCTTTCTTTAAAGCCGAAAGAAAGGACTGTGGGCCGGCCCAGCGTGGACAAGGGGGTGTGCACCCTGTACCATTAACCCTATATCGGGCGCTTAAGGCGCCAAATAGGGTTTGTCCACGTTCGCACCGGTTTTTGTTTTTCTCATCTCACGGGTAGAAGGTTCCACAGGTTTTTTCTGGGGCGGTTTTTCTTTTCCACTTTTCCGTTCTCCTTTTTTCAAATTCGTGCACTTTTTCAAAGTAGGAAAAACAATCGAATTCTTGAACGTCTTTCAGATTCACAAACTTTTTCCAAATAAAAATAGTTATTCAAATTCATGAGCTTTTTCTAAATCCATGGATTTTTTTTGAAATCCGCAAATTTTTTCAAATCCGAGGAACCAACTTTTCAAATTTGTGTTTTTTAAACACGCAAAAATATCCAAATCCACAAACTTCTTTTTCCATTCCGCAAACTTCTTTTGAAACCCGTGTTTTTTTTCAAAATTGCATGTTCTTGATGTGTATAAATGAATATAGACATGCAATAAAAATGTGTATAAATGAACATAGACATGCAATAAAAATGTGTATAAAAATGTTCTTGATGTATACGAAAAATATAGACACCAAAACATTTACTCTGAAAATTGTTAATTGTGTACTTTAAATATGTTTAACATGTATAGAAAATGTATAAAATGTTTTTGAGGGTTCAGATTGGGATTAGGGTTCCTTGCCTTCGCTGCTCGCGGCGTAAAAAATGAACCCCAACAACGTGCAAATCCTCCATACTAGGTTGTCCATGTTGGGTGGAGGGAAATTTAATGGGCGAGCCATTCGTGGGAATGGTGAGGTTTCTGAATTGTGGAAGAAGCCAAGCAAAGTATCGGCCTTCTTTTTTGCTTTCTTTAAAGCCGAAAGAAAGGACTGTGGGCCGGCCCAGCGTGGACAAGGGGGTGTGCACCCTGTACCATTAACCCTATATCGGGCGCTTAAGGCGCCAAATAGGGTTTGTCCACGTTCGCACCGGTTTTTGTTTTTCTCATCTCACGGGTAGAAGGTTTCCACAGGTTTTTTCTGGGGCGGTTTTTCTTTTCCACTTTTCCGTTCTCTTTTTTTCAAATTCGTGCACTTTTTCAAAGTAGGAAAAACAATCGAATTCTTGAACGTCTTTCAGATTCACAAACTTTTTCCAAATACAAATAGTTATTCAAATTCATGAGCTTTTTCTAAATCCATGGATTTTTTTTTGAAATCCGCAACCTTTTTTCAAATCCGAGGAACCGACTTTTCAAATTTGTGTTTTTTAAACACGCAAAAATATCCAAATCCACAAACTTCTTTTCCATTCCGCAAACTTCTTTTGAAACCCGTGTTTTTTTTCAAAATTGCATGTTCTTGATGTGTATAAATGAATATAGACATGCAATAAAAATGTGTATAAATGAATATAGACATGCAATAAAAATGTGTATAAAAATGTTCTTGATGTATACGAAAAATATAGACACCAAAACATTTACTCTGAAAATTGTTAATTGTGTACTTTAAATATGTTTAACATGTATAGAAAATGTATAAAATGTTTTTGAGGGTTCAGATTGGGATTAGGGTTCCTTGCCTTCGCTGCTCGCGGCGTAAAAAATGAACCCCAACAACGTGCAAATCCTCCATACTAGGTTGTCCATGTTGGGTGGAGGGAAATTTAATGGGCGAGCCATTCGTGGGAATGGTGAGGTTTCTGAATTGTGGAAGAAGCCAAGCAAAGTATCGGCCTTCTTTTTTGCTTTCTTTAAAGCCGAAAGAAAGGACTGTGGGCCGGCCCAGCGTGGACAAGGGGGTGTGCACCCTGTACCATTAACCCTATATCGGGCGCTTAAGGCGCCAAATACGGTTTGGCCACGTTCGCACCGGTTTTTGTTTTTCTCATCTCACGGGTAGAAGGTTTCCACAGGTTTTTTCTGGGGCGGTTTTTCTTTTCCACTTTTCCGTTCTCTTTTTTTCAAATTCGTGCACTTTTTCAAAGTAGGAAAAACAATCGAATTCTAGAACGTCTTTCAGATTCACAAACTTTTTCCAAATACAAATAGTTATTCAAATTCATGAGCTTTTTCAAAATGCATGGATTTTTTTTTGAAATCCGCAAACTTTTTTCAAATCCGAGAAACCAACTTTTCAAATTTGTGTTTTTTAAACACGCAAAAATATCCAAATCCACAAACTTCTTTTCCATTCCGCAAACTTCTTTTGAAACCCGTGTTTTTTTTCAAAATTGCATGTTCTTGATGTGTATAAATGAATATAGACATGCAATAAAAATATGTATAAATGAATATAGACATGCAATAAAAATGTGTATAAAAATGTTCTTGATGTATACGAAAAATATAGACACCAAAACATTTACTCTGAAAATTGTTAATTGTGTACTTTAAATATGTTTAACATGTATAGAAAATGTATAAAATGTTTTTGAGGGTTCAGATTGGGATTAGGGTTCCTTGCCTTCGCTGCTCGCGGCGTAAAAAATGAACCCCAACAACGTGCAAATCCTCCATACTAGGTTGTCCATGTTGGGTGGAGGGAAATTTAATGGGCGAGCCATTCGTGGGAATGGTGAGGTTTGTAAATTGTGGAAGAAGCCAAGTAAAGTATCGGCCTTCTTTTTTGCTTTCTTTAAAGCCGAAAGAAAGGACCGTGGGCCGGCCCAGCGTGGACAAGGGGGTGTGTACCCTGTACCATTAACCCTATATCGGGCGCTTAAGGCGCCAAATAGGGTTTGTCCACGTTCGCACCGGTTTTTGTTTTTCTCATCTCACGGGTAGAAGGTTCCACAGGTTTTTTCTGGGGCGGTTTTTCTTTTCCACTTTTCCGTTCTCCTTTTCTCAAATTCGTGCACTTTTTAAAAGTAGGAAAAACAATAGAATTCTTGAACGTCTTTCAGATTCACAAACTTTTTCCAAATACAAATAGTTATTCAAATTCATGAGCCTTTTCTAAATCCATGGATTTTTTTTGAAATCCGCAAACTTTTTTCAAATCCGAGGAACCCACTTTTCAAATTTGTCTTTTTTAAACGCGCAAAAATATCGAAAGCCACAAACTTCTTTTCCATTCCGCAAACTTCTTTTGAAACCCGTGTTTTTTTTTTCAAAATTGCATGTTCTTGATGTGTATAAATGAATATAGACATGCAATAAAAATGTGTATGAATGAATATAGACATGCAATAAAAATGTGTATAAAAATGTTCTTGATGTATACGAAAAATATAGACACCAAAACATTTACTCTGAAAATTGTTAATTGTGTACTTTAAATATGTTTAACATGTATAGAAAATATATAAAATGTTTTTGAGGGTTCAGATTGGGATTAGGGTTCCTTGCCTTCGCTGCTCGCGGTGTAAAAAATGAACCCCAACAACGTGCAAATCCTCCATACTAGGTTGTCCATGTTGGGTGGAGGGAAATTTAATGGGGGAGCCATTCGTGGGAATGGTGAGGTTTGTGAACTGAGGAAGAAGCCAAGCAAAGTATCGGGTGTATGGTAATACACCGGCTTGAAATTACATAACAAACTCGTAAGAAAAAAAACGCGCATAACGAATTAGTAGAAGAAAACATGGCAAATAAAGAAGTTGTTCGCTGGAACTTTAAATAATTTTTGCAGCGAAAGAATGTTGCATGTGTAAGACAGTTTTTCTTTTCCACTTTTCCGTTCTCCTTTTTTCAAATTCGTGCACTTTCTAAAAGTAGGAAAAACAATCGAATTCTTGAACGTCTTTCAGATTCACAAACTTTTTCCAAATACAAATAGTTATTCAAATTCATGAGCTTTTTCTAAATCCATGGATTTTTTTTGAAATCCCCAAACTTTTTTCAAATCCAAGGAACCCACTTTTCAAATTTGTGTTTTTTAAACACGCAAAAATATCCAAATCCACAAACTTCTTTTCCGTTCCGCAAACTTCTTTTGAAACCCGTGTTTTTTTTTCAAAATTGCATGTTCTTGATGTGTATAAATGAATATAGACATGCAATAAAAATGTGTATAAATGAATATAGACATGCAATAAAAATGTGTATAAAAATGTTCTTGATGTATACGAAAAAGTATAGAGACCAAAATATTTACTCTGAAAATTGTTAATTGTGTACTTTAAATATGTTTAACATGTATAGAAAATGTATAAAATGTTTTTGAGGATTCAGATTGGGATTAGGGTTCCTTGCCTTCGCTGCTCGCCGTGTAAAAAATGAACCCCAACAACGTGCAAATCCTTCATACTAGGTTGTCCATGTTGGGTGGAGGGAAATTTAATGGGCGAGCCATTCGTGGGAATGGTGAGGTTTGTGAATTGTGGAAGAAGCCAAGCAAAGTATCGCGTGTATGGTAATACACCGGCTTGAAATTACATAACAAACTCGTAAGAAAAAATACGCGCATAACGAATTAGTAGAAGAAAACATGGCAAATAAAGAAGTTGTTCGCTGGAACTTTAAATAAATTTTGCAGCGTAAGAATGTTGCATGTGTAAGGCGGTTTTTCTTTTCCACTTTTCCGTTCTCCTTTTTTCAAATTCGTGCACTTTTTAAAAGTAGGAAAAAAAATCAAATTCTTGAATGTCTTTCAGATTCACAAACTTTTTCCAAATACAAATAGTTATTCAAATTCATGAGATTTTTCTAAATCCATGGATTATTTTTGAAATCCGCAAACTTTTTTCAAATCCGAGGAACCCGCTTTTCAAATTTGTGTTTTTTAAACACGCAAAAATATCCAAATCCACAAACTTCTTTTCCTTTCCGCAAACTTCTTTTGAAACCCGTGTTTTTTTTTCAAAATTGCATGTTCTTGATGTGTATAAATGAATATAGACATGCAATAAAAATGTGTATAAATGAATATAGACATGCAATAAAAATGTGTATAAAAATGTTCTTGATGTATACAAAAAAGTATAGACACCAAAACATTTACTCTGAAAATTGTTAATTGTGTACTTTAAATATTTTTAACATGTATAGAAAATGTATAAAATGTTTTTGAGGGTTCAGATTGGGATTAGGGTTCCTTGCCTTCGCTCCTCGCGGTGTAAAAAATGAACCCCAACAACGTGCAAATCCTCCATACTAGGTTGTCCATGTTGGGTGGAGGGAAATTTAATGGGTGAGCCATTCGTGGGAATGGTGTGGTTTGTGAATTGTGGAAGAAGCCAAGCAAAGTATCGGGTGTATGGTAATACACTGTCTTGAAATTACATAACAAACTCATAAGGAAAAAAAACGCGCATAACGAATTAGTAGAAGAAAACATGGCAAATAAAGAAGTTGTTCGCTGGAACTTTAAATAATTTTTGCAGCGAAAGAATGTTGCATGTGTAAGGAGGTTACGAAATACTTATGACTAACTGAGGTCCAGGACATCACTTATATCATAATATGTTACATGTGGACGGTCAACGGTAGACATAAACACGCATAGAAATACACAGCTCATGCATCCACTTAAGGTTTCTGTTGTAAGAATGATCAATGGATTCAATATCATGATAAGTAACCTTGGCTGCTTGTAGAAAGATCTAGTGAAATGGACATCCAAAGTTGGGCATCAAAGAGAACTATTTCAACCTGTTGAGAGAAAAGGGTTAGTAGTAGTATTTTTTCAGAATACACAAGAGCTTTGTGTGTTGATTCATTAACATTGGTAGGAGAAGAACAACAAGCTTGAATATAAAGAGCGTACAAGCTACTTTCCTCATCCACCTATGCTATTACATGACTTGCATCTCGCTCAGGGGTGGAGCCAGAAAATTTAGCCATTGAGTTCACTCGTTGACTAGTTGTGCAAATTTGGTTTGAACCAGATCCAAATTTACGCCATATCACAACAAGATTATAGCAGTCAAAGAAATCATAATGAATAGGAATATGATATTACTTATCACAAGTAGGTGTTATATTAAAATTTAAAGATGAAAGACATACCGATTTGATGAAATTATAAAATCACTTGAGTAATTCTAAAATAACCTCTTAGCTTCAGGTACAACTTTTGTCTTCCTAAAATCATTGAAGAAAATAACAAGTTAGGTTGAAAAGCTTAAAATAGAAGTACCATCATGTGAAAGAATCATGTAAAGTCACTCCATTGGCATCCCTTTTGATCTTCCATTCAAACACATCATCATTACTAATGGTAGAAGATATGTCTTTCTCCACATAGCAAATTAGACAATTACTCATGAACTGGCCACTCATTTTATTACCCAACTTTTTCTTGACAACATTCATAGCTTAAAAGCATCTCTCCACAGATGTTGTGACAACTGGCAATATCAACACTAGCTTTAGATTTGATAGACACCAAAGTTAAAAAAACGTGCTCATTTGTATGCACAAATAACTTTAGACTCGCAATTTCTCTTTTATAAGTTGAATCATAAGGCAATTTATCTAAATTAATTTCTCCTGAATGGAAGACTTTGGGAGACTATTTTGCAGCGACAGTTGATACATTTTACGTCTAACGGATGACCTGACGAGCCCGCATGAAATTATCGTTCCATAGCCTAGATCAATCAAAGTCCATAGGAAAAACAATTAGAATACTAGGGCAAAAAAATTTCCATACATAGAGCATGCACAAGAAGGTGGAGATGTGGCGATGTGATTACTACCTCGAATTTGAACTGCAGTTAGAGCATCTCCAGCCGCGCCCCCAACAGGCCCCTCAGGCGCCTTTTTACATGCCGGCGCCGAAAAAAAACTCCCACTCGCGCCCCCAAGATGCCGAAATCCGCCGGCTCGGCCCCTTATTTGGCCCGGCGATCGCAGGCCAAACCCAACGCACTGGGGGCGCTCGGGGCTCCGGCGCAAGGGGAAAACACGCCTGGGCCACTAATGTCTACTATGCAACTTTAATCTTGTAGACACGTGTTGGGCCTACAAGCGCAGAGTTTTGTAGGACAGTAGCAATTTTCCCTCAAGTGGATGACCTAAGGTTTATCAATTCATGAGAGGTGTAGGATGAAGATGGTCTCTCTGAAACGACCCTGCAACCAAATACAAGAAATCTCTTGTGTTCTCAACGCACCCAATACAATGGCAAATTGTATAGGTGCACTAGTTCGGTGAAGAGATGGTGATAAAAGTGTAATATGGATGGTAGAAATATATTTTTATAATCTGAATAAATAAAAACAGCAAGGTATCAAATAGTAAACGGGCACAAAAACGGTATTGCAATGCTTAAAAATGAGGCCTAGGGTCCGTACTTTCGCTAGTGCAATCTCTCAACAATTCTAACATAATTGGATCATATGATTATCCCTCAAAGTGTAACAAAGAATCACTCCCGAGTTCCTATTAGCGGAGAACAAAAGATAGGAATTGTTTGTAGGGTACGAAGCCACCTCAAAGCTATTCTTTCCGATCGATCTATTCAAGAGTTCGTACTAAAATAACACAAAGCTATTGTTTTCGTTCAATCTATCCTAGAGTTCATACTAGAATAACACCAAAGCATATTCATATTCATAATACCCAATCCACACAAAGAACTACAAAGAGTGCTCCAAGATTTCTACCGGAGAAACAAGGACAAGAACGTGCATCAACCCCTATGCGTAGATTACCCCAAAGTCATCGTGGGAATCCGCAAGTTGAGTGCCAAAACATATATTAAGTGAATCAATACGATACCCCATTGTCACCACGAGTATTCAATTGCAAGACATATATCAAGTGTTCTCAAATCCATGAAAGTATTCAATCCGATGAAAACAAGATCTCAAAGGGAAAAACTCAATTCATCTCAACAAGATAGAGAGGGGAAAACACCATATGATCCGACTATATTAACAAAGCCCGCGATACATCAAGATCGTGACATCTCAAGAACATGAGAGAGAGAGAGATTAAACAAATAGCTACTGGTACAAACCCTTGGCCCCGAGGGTGGACTGCTCCCTCCTCATCGTGGTGGCTGCCGAGATGATGAAGATGGCCATCAAAGATGATTCCCTCCTCCGGCAGGGTGCCGGAATGGGTCTAGATTGGTTTTCGGTGGCTACGGAGCCCTGCGGCGGCGAAACTTCTGATCTAGGTTAACCCCGAGGGGTTTCGGAATATTTGGGAATTTATAGAGCAAAGAGGGGGTGCGGGAGGCCACCGAGGTGGGCACAACCTAGCTGGGCGCGCTAGGGGGCCCTGGTGCGCCCTGGTGGGTTGTTCCCCCTAGGGGCACCCCCCAGGTGCCGCTCTGGCCCATTGGGTTCCTTTCGGTCCATAAAAAATCCACAAAAAGTTTCGCGGTGTTTGGACTCCGTTTGATATTGATTTTCTGCGATGTAAAAAACAAGCAAAAAATAGCAACTGGCACTGGGCACTGGGTCAATAGGTTAGTCCCAGAAAATGATATGAAGTTGCTACAAAATGATTGTAAAACATCCAAGAATGATAATATATTGGCATGAATACTTCATGATATATAGATACGTTGGAGACGTATCAGCATCCCCAAGCTTAATTCCTACTCGTCCTTAAGTAGGTAAATGATAAAAGAAATAATTTACGAAGTGTGAATGCTAGCAAAATGCACAATTTTGATCAATGATACTTTCAATCACTTTTCCTAGCATCATAACAACAATTCTTTCATATAAAACTTCTCATGTTATAGTGGCAACCAATTCACATGTTAAGGTCCAAACAATGAATTCTCTTGAAACTCAACAACCTTTGTTCTTAGTCACCAAGTAATTGCAATTCAACTTATTCAACGGAGTTTAAGTAAGAGCTCCACATACTCAACCATCATATAGTCTTTTATGATTGCTAACACTCGCCTTGTACACATGAGCAAAACGTTTCAACGGACACATAGAAAGATAGGGGCTTATTGTTTTGCCTCCCAACGTGTTCACCTCAAGGGTGATGTCAACAATAATAACTCATGCTACCCATATTCAACTGGACATATGTGCCTAGATCTTTCCTCACCACATGATGCTTGCCAAAATAGAAAAATAAAAAGGAATAGAGAGAAAAACTTTGACTCTTGCATAAAAGTAAATACTGAAAAGTAAAAGATAGGCCCTTCACAGAGGGAAGTAGGGATTTGTAGAGGTGCTAGAGCTCAAAGCGAAAATTGAGAGATAAAAACATTTTGAGAGGCATACTTTTCCCACCAACTAAAATGACTTAGAGCTCCCAACACTTTCCATGCTAGATATATCATAGGCAGTTCCCAAACAGAAAATAAAGTTTATTCCTTTTTCCATCATACTTTCACTTTCCATGGCTAACCGTATCCACGGGTGCCCTCCATACCAACACTTTCCAAGGAATTTATTATTTGACAACATAAAGTAAATTCATTTTTCATTTCGGGACTGGGCATCCCTAATACCTTTGCCTTACTCTCGTGTAATGACAAGTGAATAAGCACTCATCGTGAGAATAACACATCTAGCATGGAAAATATTGGCCACCCCTCACCGCCTCGCGAGCGGTACGAGCACACAAAAGAGAAATTTATTTTGAAAATTAGAGATGGCACATACAAAATTTGCTTAGAACGGCAAAAGAATACTGCATATAGGTAGGTATAGTGGACTCTTGAAAATAAGATTTGGGTTTAAGGGTTTTTGATGCACAAGTAGTATCTCTACTTGGTGTGGAATTTTTGGCTAGCAAAGATGGGGGCAAGCACCACATGTTGAAGGATCTATGACAATATAACTTCTGTGTGAATATGAACAAACATAAATCATTACATTGTCTTCCTTGTCCAATGTCAATAATTTTGGCATATAATATTTTGATGGGGGCTCACAATCACAAAATATTTCTAAGATAGTGTATTTATACGTGAAAGTTCTCTTCCTTATACTAATTATTCGTGAATTGCTTGTATGACCAATATTGTGATTGTCAAGCCTCAAAAGATTTCACTTTCTAAA
The DNA here is from genome assembly GCF_018294505.1 of Triticum aestivum. Classification (NCBI taxonomy): domain Eukaryota; kingdom Viridiplantae; phylum Streptophyta; class Magnoliopsida; order Poales; family Poaceae; genus Triticum; species Triticum aestivum. The sequence goes on from NC_057795.1 coordinate 693,580,540, forward strand.
CCCAATGTGAAGCTACCACTAGGCATGATATGATTTCAACTTCATGACATTCAATTTATTCAACAATTTACTCATAGGATATAAGTGAAGCACAAGAGTAAATGACATAGAAAAGAGCTTCGTTGACGGGATGTGAATGTCACTTACATAGCCTCCCTGGCAATTATTTGAGGACTCTAGTTTATTTAAAAACTTTCAGATCTAAGTATATTATTAAAACAGCAAGCAAAAGAAAATAAAATGACATTCCAACAATAGCATAACTCATGTGAAGAAGCAAAAACTTAGGCTCAACCGATACTAATCGATAATTGTTGAAGAAGAAAGGTGGGATGCCTACCGGGGCATCCCCAAGCTTAGATGCTTGAGGCTTCTTGAAATATTATATTGGGATGCCTTGGGCTGGCATCCCCAAGCTTGAGCTTTTGTGTCTCCTTAATTCCTCTCATATCACGGTTTTCCTAAATCTTAAAAGCTTCATTCACACAAAACTCAACAAGAACTCATGAGATAAGTTAGTATAAACCAATGCAAAAACCTTATCATTCTCTACTGTAGCAAATCACTAAAATTATTATTCAACATTGCATACTAAATGCCTCTGCATATTTAATACTCCTATCCTCAAATAGAATCATCAAACTAGCAAACATATGCAAACAATGCAAATATAACAGCAATCTGCCAAAACAGTACAGTCTGTAAAGAGTGCAAGAGTAACAATACTTCTTTAACTCCAAAAATTATGAAAATTTACCACACTGTAGAGAATTTATCAGATCTCATTTTGCAAAAAAATTCAAAATTTTATCACATTCTGACTTTTCTAGGGAATTTTTGCAACAGCGGTAAACTTTCTGTTTCCAAACAGCAACATGTATACTTGCAAAATAAGCATGACAAAGGCTATCATTGTCACTTTTATTGAAATAAAAGGTGCAAAAAATTATTCTAAATAACAGAAAGAAAATCCTAACAAAATAAATTGATGCTCCAAGCAAAACACATATCATGTGAAGAATGAAAACATAGCTCCAAGTGAGGTTACCGATAATGTTGAAGAAGAAAGAGGGGATGCCATCTGAGGCATCCCCAAGCTTAGTTGCTTGGATATTCCTTGGATATTAACTTGGGGTGCCTTGGGCATCCCCAAGCTTAGGGTCTTGTCACTCCTTATTCTCCTCATATCAACATCTCACCCAAAACTTGAAAACTTCAATCACACAAAACTTAACGGAACCTTGTGAGATAGGCTATAGTATGATAAAGAGCAAACCATTTCACTTTTGGTACTGTCAAAGACAAGATTCATAATTGTTCTCACACAATGCCTACAGTATCATATCATTTCTACAATTTATATTGAGCAATATAAGCCATAGAAACTAGAAAACAAGCAAACTATGCATTGAAAACAGAATCTGTCAAAAACAGAACAGTCTGTAGTAATCTGTACTCCAACCATACTTCTGCTACTCCAAAAATTCTGAACAATTAGGAAAACCTGGGAAATTTGTATATTAATCTTATTCAAAAATAATTAACTCAAATGCACTCTTCTGTTAAAAACTAGAATTATTTTCGTGAGCGCAGAATTTTCTGTTTTTCAGCAAGATCAAAGTAACTATCACCCAACAAGATCCTAAAGGCTTTACTTGGCACTTTATTGAAACAAAAGCAATAAAACATGATTACTACAGTAGCCTAATCATGTGAACACACAAAAACAGTAGGTAAAAGTGTTGGGTTGTCTCCCAACAAGCGCTTTTCTTTAATGCCTTTTCGCTAGGCATGATGATTTCAATGATGCTCACATAAAAGATAAGAATTGAAACACAAAGAGAGCATCATGAAGCATATGACTAGCACATTTAAGTCTAACCCACTTCCTATGCATAGGGACTTTGTGAGCAAATAACTGATGTCTACTACACAACCTTCTTCTCGTAGATGTTATTGGGCCTCCAAGTGCAGAGGTTTGTAGGACAATAGCAAATTTCCCTCAAGTGGATGAGCTAAGGTTTATCAATCCGTGGGAGGCGTAGGATGAAGATGGTCTCTCTCAAGCAACCCTACAACCAAATAACAAAGAGTCTCTCGTGTCCCCAACACACCCAATACAATGGTAAATTGTATAGGTGCACTAGTTCGGCGAAGAGATGGTGATACAAGTGCGATATGGATGATAGATAAGGATATTTGTAATCTGAAATAATAAAAACAGCAAGGTAACAAGTGGTAAAAGTGAGCGTAATCAGTATTGCAATGCTAGGAAACAAGGCCTAGGGTTCATACTTTCACTAGTGCAAGTTCTCTCAACAATAATAACATAATTGGATCATATAACTATCCCTCAACATGCAACAAAGAGTCACTCCAAAGTCACTAATAGTGGAGAACAAACGAAGAGATTATGGTAGGGTACGAAACCACCTCAAAGTTATTCTTTTCAATCAATCCGTTGGGCTATTCCTATAAGTGTCACAAACAACCCTAGAGTTCGTACTAGAATAACACCTTAAGACACAAATCAACCAAAACCCTAATGTCACCTAGATACTACAATGCCACCTCAAGTATCCGTGGGTATGATTATACGATATGCATCACACAATCTCAGATTCATCTATTCAACCAACACATAGAACCTCAAAGAGTGCCCCAAAGTTTCTACCGGAGAATCAAGACGAAAACGTGAGCCAACCCCTATGCATAGATTCATGGGCGGAACCCGCAAGTTGATCACCAAAACATACATCAAGTGAATCACGTGATATCCCATTGTCACCACAGATACGCATGGCAAGACATACATCAAGTGTTCTCAAATCATTAAAGACTCAATCCGATAAGATTACTTCAAAGGGAAAAATCAATCCATTACAAGAGAGTAGAGGGGGGAGAAGAAACATAAGATCCAACTATAATAGCAAAGCTCGCGATACATCAAGATCGTGCCAAATCAAGATCACGAGAGAGAGAGAGAGATCAAACACATAGCTACTGGTACATACCCTCAGCCCCGACGGTGAACTACTCCCTCCTCGTCATGGAGAGCACCGGGATGATGAAGATGGCCACCGGTGAGGGTTCGCCCCTCCGGCAGGGTGCCGGAACAGGGTCCCGATTGGTTTTTGGTGGCTACAGAGGCTTGCGGCGGTGGAACTCCCGATCTATTCTATTCTTCAAAGTTTTTAGGGTATATGGTTATATATAGGAGGAATAAGTACGTCAGGGGAGCCACGAGGGGCCCACGAGGGTGGAGGGCGCGCCCTGGGGTGGGTGGGCGCGCCCCCTACCTCGTGCCTTTCTCGTTGCTTCTTTGACGTGGACTCCAAGTCTCCCCGGTTGCTTTCCTTCCAAAAATAACTTCTCCAGAAGGTTTCATTCCGTTTCGACTCCGTTTGATATTCCTTTTCTTCGAAACACTGAAACAAGGGAAAAAACAGGAACTGGCACTGGGCTCTGGGTCAATAGGTTAGTCCCAAAAATAATATAAAAGTGTAAAATAAAGCCCATAAACATCCAAGATAGATAATATAATAGCATGGAACAATCAAAAATTATAGATACGTTGGAGACATATCAGCATCCCCAAGCTTAATTCCTGCTCGTCCTCGAGTAGGTAAATGATAAAAACAGAATTTTTGATGTGGAATGCTACTTGGCATAATTTCAATGTAATTCTTCTTAATTGTGGTATGAATATTCAGATCCATAAGATTCAAGACAAAAGTTTAATATTGACATAAAAATAATAATACTTCAAGCATACTAACAAAGCAATTATGTCTTCTCAAAATAACATGGCCAAAGAAAGTTATCCCTACAAAATCATATAGTCTGGCTATGCTCTATCTTCACCACTCAAAGTATTTAAATCATGCACACCCCCGATGAGAAGCCAAGCAATTGTCTCTTCACACAATACATGAGCGTGAGCCATGGATATAGCACTATAGGTGGAATAGAATGGTGGTTGTGGAGAAGACAAAAAGGAGAAGATAGTCTCACATCAACTAGGCGTATCAACGGGCTATGGAGATGCCCATCAATAGATATCAATGTGAGTGAGTAGGGATTTCCATGCAACGGATGCACTAGACCAATAAGTATATGAAAGCTCAAAAAGGAACTAAGTGGGTGTGCATCCAACTCGCTTGCTCACGAAGACCTAGGGCATTTTGAGGAAGCCCATCATTGGAATATACAATCCAAGTTCTATAATGTAAAATACCCACTAGTATATGAAAGTGACAACATAGGAGACTCTCTATCATGAAGATCATGGTGCTACTTTGAATCACAAGTGTGGTAAAAGGATAGTAGCATTGTCCCTTCTCTCTTTTTCTCTTTTTTTGTTTTTTTGTTTGGGCCTTTTTTATGGCCTCTTTTTTTCTCTTTTTTTTCGTCCAGAGTCTCATCCCGACTTGTGGGGGAATCATAGTCTCCATCATACTTTCCTCACTTGGGACAATGCTCTAAAAATGATGATCGTCACACTTTTATTTTATTACAACTCAACAGTTAAAACTCGATACTTAGAACAAAATATGACTCTATATGAATGCCTCCGGCGGTGTACCGGGATATGCAATGAATCAAGAGTGACATGTATGAAAGAATTATGAATGGTGGCTCTGCCACAAATACGATGTCAACTACATGATCATGCTAAGCAATATGACAATGATGAAGCGTGTCATAATAAACGGAACGTTGGTTGTTGCATGGCAATATATCTCGGAATGGCTATGGAAATGCCATGATAGGTAGGTATGGTGGCTGTTTTGAGGAAGGAATATGGTGGGTGTATGATACCAGCGAAAAGTGCGCGGTATTAGAGAGGCTAGCAATGGTGGAAGGAAGAAGAGTGCGTATAATCCATGGACTCAACATTAGTCATAAAGAACTCATATACTTATTGCAAAAATCTACAAGTTATCAAAGCAGAGTATTACGCGCATGCTCCTAGGGGGATAGATTGGTAGGAAAAGACCATCGCTCGTCCCCGACCGCCACTCATAAGGAAGACAATCAATAAATAAATTATGCTCCGACTTCATCACATAACGGTTCACCATACGTGCATGCTACAAGAATCACAAACTTTAACACAAGTATTTCTCAAATTCACAACTACTCAACTAGCATGACTCTAATATCACCATCTTTATATCTCAAAACAATTATCAAGCTTCAAACTTTTCTTAGTATTCAACACACTCATAAGAATTTTTTTACTAATCTTGAATACCAAGCATATTAGGATTATTTAAGCAAATTACCATGCTATTTAATACTCTCAAAATAATCTAAGTGAAGCATGAGAGTTCATATATTTCTTCAAAATAAAACCACCGCCGTGCTCTAAAAAGATATAAGTGAAGTACTAGAGCAATAACAAAACTACTCCGAAAGATATAAGTGAAGATCAATGAGTAGTCGGATAATTATTCAACTTATGTGAAGACTCTCCCATTTAAGGATTTCATATCTTTGTATTTTATTCAAACATCAAGCAAAGCTAAAGAAAATAAAATGACGCTCCAAGCAAAACACATATCATGTGGTGAATAAAAATATAGCTCCAAGTAAAGTTACCGATGGAAGTAGACGAAAGAGGGGATGCCTTCCGGGGCATCCCCAAGCTTAGGCTCTTGGTTATCCTTGAATATTACCTTGGGGTGCCTTGGTCATCCCCAATCTTAGGCTCTTGCCACTCCTTATTCCATAGTCCATCGAATCTTTACCCAAAACTTGAAAACTTCACAACACAAAACTTAACAGAAAATCTCATGAGCTCCGTTAGCGAAAGAAAACAAAACACCACTTCAAGGTACTGTAATGAACTCATTCTTTATTTATATTGGTGTTAAACCTACTGTATTCCAACTTCTCTATGGTTTATAAACTATTTTACTAGCCATAGATTCATCAAAATAAGCAAACAACACACGGAAAACAGAATCTGTCAAAAACAGAACAGTCTGTAGTAATCTGTAACTAACGCAAACTTCTGGAACTCCAAAAATTCTAAAATAAACTGGTGGACCTGAGGAATTTTACTAGTAATCATCTGCAAAAATAATCAACTAAATATCACTCTCCAGTAAAAAGTTGAAGCTAATATCGTGAGCGCTAAAGTTTCTGTTTTTTTACAGCATGATCATAAAGACTTCAGCCAAGTCTTCCCAAAGGTTCTACTTGGCACAAACACTAATTAAAACATAAAACCACATCTAAACAGAAGCTAGATGGATTATTTATTCCTAAACAGAACCAAAAATCAAGAAAAAAAGTAAAATTGGGTTGCCTCCCAACAAGCGCTAACGTTTAACGCCCCTAGCTAGGCATGACGATTTCAATGTTGCTCACATAAAACATAAGAATTGAAACATAAATAGAGCATCATGAAGAATATGACTAGCACATTTAAATATAACCCACTTCCTATGCATAGGGATTTTGTGAGCAAACAACTTATGGGAACAATAATCAACTTGCATAGGAAGGTAAAACAAGCATAACTTCAAGATTTTAAGCACATAGAGAGGAAAGTTGACATTATTGCAATTCCTACAACACTACAGGAATCGGCTACTTTGCCGTCTGCCACGGCGGACGACAAAGGCATGAATGGCGGATGGCAAAGGTCTTTGCCGTCCGCCACGGACGGGAAAAGTGGACGGCAAAGAAAGGTCCGGTAAAGAGCTACTTTGCTGCCTGCTTTTGGTGGCTGACGGCAAAGGGGCCTTTGCCATCAGCAGCGGACGGCAAAGAACACAGACGGCAAAATTTTTGCTGTTAGTCCGTTAGGTGGCTAACGGCAGGACTTTGCCGTCCGCCGCTGACGGCAAAATTTGTCCTGCCTTTGCCGTCCGCCGTATGATGTCAGCTAGACGTCACTACACGGCAGGACTTTGCGGCGGCCGCTGACGGCAAAGGCAGGACAATCTTTGCCGTCTGCCACTGTAGGCAAACTGACTAAATGGGCCAGCTCCTAGGAAGCACAGTTGGCTGTCCCGTGTCTTATTTGCCGTCCGCGGCTGTTGGCAAAGAGCCCATTGCCGTCGGTGGCGGACGGCAAAGAGCCTGCATATTGGCTCTTTTTTCTGTTTTTTTAAATCCAACAATTTTCACAGCAAATATATATGACATATATAGATATATTTCATAGGGCTATTTAATAGCAAACATATGACATATCCAGCACATAAGTTTCATCGTATAATTCTACCATTTTTGTGATTTCAAAAAGCAAAGCCTGTGCGTTTCCGAGCGCAATTCCATACATTTTTAAAAGGAGGTCCCTGTCTTTCGAGGTAGGTGCCTCCACCCCTTCCAAAAGCCGGTTCACATACATATATAGTTCCATCCATTCATACATAGCAAGTTGCACATACACATAAGTTGCAACCATTAGGAAGTTGCACAACATATTACAATGCAAAGTTTCATCAAGATAGCAAGTTCCATCGTAGCAAGCTAGAAGAATACTAGAAGAGAATGAAGTAAAAAACAAGCACTCCATCATAGCAAGCTAGCTTCTGAGAAGTGAATGAAATCTGCAAAATGGAAAATAAGAAAGTTAGGAAAAGGTGACTAGAAGAAGAAGACTAGAAGAAGAAGCACGCCATCGTTTGTGAGGTAACTTAGGTGAAATGGATCATTTATGAGCTAACTTAGGTAAAATGCACCATTTTAGAGCTAACATAGGTAAGATGGGTCATTTTGGAGCTAACGTAGGTAAAATGGGTCATTTTGGAGCTAACGTAGGTAAAATGGGTCATTTTGGAGCTAACGTAGGTAAAATGGGTCATTTTAGAGCTAACGTAGGTAAAATGGGTCATTTTAGAGCTAACGTAGGTAAGATGGGTCATTTTGGAGCTAACGTAGGTAAAATGGGTCATTTTGGAGCTAACGTAGGTAAATGGGTCATTTTAGAGCTAACGTAGGTAAAATGGATCATTTTGGAGATAATCTAGGTAAAATGGATCATTTTGGAGATAATCTATGTAAAATGGGTCATTTTAAAGCTAACTTGGGTAAAATGGATCATTTATGAGCTAACTAAGGTAAAATGGGTCATTTTAGAGCTAACTTAGGTAAAATGGATCGTTTATGAGCTAACTAAGCTAATTATGCCGTTTTTTTATATAAGTAAGCTAAGTACATGTCATTATTGAGCAAACCTAGTTAACTAAGCATATTATAACTAACTTAGGTCATTTTGGAGGAAACAAAGCTAAGTATGGATCGATTTAGAGCTAACTTAGGTAAAATGGCTGGTTTTGGAGGTCAGTAAGCTTATTAAGTAATTTTGGAGGAAAATAAGCTAACTCTAGGTCATTAAGGTAAGCATATTGGAGGAAATAAAGCTAAGTCTAGGTCTTTATGCATTTGTTAAGCAAAAAACTAGAGAAACTTACCTTGATCATGGAGGTGTAGGAGCGGGCTGGCTCGTGCCAGTAGCTGGAGAAGGATCGTGTGATGCTTGTGTGGAGTTAAGCTGCACCAAAGATCATTTCCAATGTTTCGTTAGCATGATGACACTCAAATGTTAAGACTAGCAAGTAACGTCCATTCAAATTAAACTCACCGTGGTCTCAGGAGGAATCTCTGGATCAATGGCTATGGAGCCATGGGACCTCCTGCCACCAGATATCATCACCTGCTCTGGATCAATGGGAATCTGGCTCGGGTTAAACTCCTCCCCTTTCCTCGCCTTCCCCTTGACTTGCTTGTAAGAGGCAGTGTGGGCCATGGCATACAGGTCGTACCCCTCTGGCACCTTATCCGTCTTATTGTAGCATGCCTGAAAGAGAGAAACAAAGTAAATTAGTAATTAAAGGGCTCAAGCTAGCATGATGAATGAATTGCATTAATCATGAAGCAAACCACATACCCAGTTCCGCCCGAACTGATATAAGCTGGAGCTACCTTGATGGTGTGGCACACCTTCAATTTGGGCACGTTTGTCCTTGGCCTCAGTCGGCTCCCCTTCCATCTTTCAACACCTTCCATGACAAAGAGTAAACGAAATTAGTACAACATAAAAAAATACCGACATGAATAATAATATGTATATCACTTAAGTGTATCATCATCAAGTACAACATAAAAAAATTGAATACCTGACACTACTAATAATCTCGATCAGTATCATCAATAAATGCATAATCATCATCATCACTATAATCAATGACAGGCTCATAGGGTTAAGTGGCATCAACATGTGAAAGGCCACCTTTATGTAATCGATCAAGCATCGATAGGTCATCCGCAGCAGTAACCTCTTCTTGTTCCTCCTCTGGGGTGATGTGTGATTCACTGTTGCTGTCTACTTCAATGTTTTGGGGTGAAGTATAGCGGTTCTTGAAACGCTTTTTGGAAAGACGTGTCTCTTGGAAGAATTCTCCTTCATATGTGTCTGGGTTAATGTGAGGTTCATAATCCTCTTCCTTTGGGGGAGATAGTCTAGCACGTGGCGGCACTTCATAAACGACATCCCAACCTTTCAGATTTGGATTAGTTTGGCAGGCCCACGGTAGATAGAATACTTGGGTTGCCTGTTGAGCCGTAATATAGACATCAGGAACATCTAAATGGGTGCTTTGGTTGATTTCAACTAGCCCTATATGTTCATGAGTCCTTCTAGTCTCCTTCGACTGAAACCAATAACATTTGAAGACTACGACATTCGGTGGGTTTTCACCATAGAATAGAAGTTCATAAATTGCTTCAACTCTCCCATAATACTCGGTACCTCCTTCACCGATAGTAGATACACAACAATTTGTAGACTTTCGGTCGACCATAGATAGCTCTTTGCCATAGGTACGAAAGCGATACCCGTTGATGTCGTATTTGTCAAATGAACGAACCTTATAGTCAAAACCATTAGCGACTTGTCTCAATTCGGCGTCCATAGACTCTGAATTAGCCTACAAGTTTAATATGAAAGGATTGTTGTATTATGCACAAATTAGCGAATGAAATGAAATTGTCTAATTGAAATTACCGTTTGTTTGAACCAAGAGATGAAACCAGGATAGCCGCCTCCTTGCTTTGCGAGAAGCTCATACTCTTCGATGGAATCCTTTTGGATCACCGCTCCATACGAGAATAGGGCTATGTATTGACTGTATGAAATATCCAGGAATAAGAGCAGTTCAAATGACATAGAAGTTGCGAAACAATGTACCGAGAACTTACTCGATGTACGGCCGCACTTCTATCATGTTGTTGAAGATATACAACGAAATGGTCCGCCATTCTTCGTTATCCAAAGATACTGGATTTGAAACACTGGCTGGTGTGAGATTCCCTTTGAATAGGCTGAGGTTGGATCCACCCTTTTTAGGCTCGTCAGCATTGTACCGAGGCTTCGGATTATGCAAATGACGATTTTTGGCTTCATAGTGTGCTGTCACGAAGTTTGCCGCCTCCTCAGTGATGAATGCCTCAACCATCGATGCTTCAATTCTACGTTTATTTTTACATTTTTCTCGAAGCGTCTTCTGCATCCTCTCAGTTGGGTAGCACCAACGATTTTGCATGGGCTCCCCCAATCTTGCCTCGGTCGGGAGATGCAAAATCAAATGTTGCATTGGATTAAAGAAGCCCGATGGAAAGATCTTCTCTAACTTGCAGATCAACTCCGGCGCCAACTCTTCCATTTCTTCTAGCACGCCAGGAGATAGTTCTTTCGCACAAAGAACACGGAAGAAATAGCTGAGTTCTGCCAGTACTAGCCATTCATCCCCAGGGATGAAGCCACGCAACATCACCGACATTACCCGCTCAATCCATATGTGCCAATCATGACTCCTGAGACCAAATATCTTCAATTTATCAAGACTCGCTCCCCTCTTTAGATTCGTTACATACCCATCGGGGAACATCAACTGCATTTTCACCCACAAGATAATTTCCCTCATAGCTGGCCTTCCAAGATTGAACCATGCCTTTGGCTTCGTCCAGTTCTGCTTTCCTTTTGGTTCTTTCATGTTTTGTAACGGCCTATCACATAGCGCCTCCAGATCGACTCTAGCCTTAGTATTATCCTTTGACTTCCCATCTATTCCGAACAATGTACCAAAAAGTGCCTCGGCGATATTCTTCTCAGTGTGCATCACGTCGATGTTGTGCGGGCAAAGGAGGTCTTTGAAGTAAGGCAGATCCCATAAGCATGTTTTGTGAGTCTAGGCGTGCTTAGAATTATACCCCTTGAAGTACCCTGGACGCTCTGGATCTGCACTAGTAGAAAAGGGGGCAATGACCCAGGCCTGCTCAGCCCATTAGTCCCGGTTCTACCATGAACCGGGACCAATGGAGGTATTTGTCCCGGTTCGTGAGCCCAGGGGGCCGGCCGGGCCATGTGGGCCATTGGTCCCGGTTCGTCTGGCCCTTTTGGTCCCGGTTGGTGGGACAAATCGGGACCAATGGGCCTCGCTCCTGGCCCACCATCATTGGTCCCGGTTGGTGGCATGAACCGGGACCAATGGCTTCCCTCTAGTCCCGGTTCATGCCACGAACCGGGACCAATAGTGATGCCTATATATACCCCCCGCGTAAGAGCAGAGCACACTGCTATGTTTTTTGTCTTAGCCGAGGGGAGAGGGCTTGGTGGTGCTCTAGCTCACCTCCTATGCACACAAGGTGTTCGATGGAATGCCCGAGCCACACTACTTAAGCTTTCTCCTCTCCAAGCTCGACCTCCAAGCTCCATTTTCCTCAATATTTGTCTAGGTTTAGCGGTCCGTCACGCTCCGCCCCCGTCTTCACCACCGTCGATCACCCGCGCCGATCTCATCGCCGGCACCACCGTGGTGAGCCTCTTGTTCTTATCTTCTTTCTGAAAGGAAAAATATTCTTACTTGTATGTTTAGATAGATACTTGTATTATTTTCTTACTTTTATTATTGCATCTTATATAGTGCGATGGTTTTGGTCTCCGCCCCCATCGGCCCTCGTCCTGTCTATGATTCGGATGTGGTATATATTATCTTTTCATAACTATTGGTTCATTTATTGTTTATGAAAATTATGCCGACCAACGCGACATAGATTTTATTTATCTAGGAGGTTGTTGAACCAGAAATTCCAACCGACCCTATTGTCGAGAGGTTAAATTTAGTTGAAGAAGAAAACAATTTCTTGAAGGAAAAAATAAAAAAACTTGAGGAGGAGAAGATGATATTGGAGTTGCATGTTGCGGATGTCGTCGATGATCACAAGATCAAGAAGGATGCAATGCGCTTGAAGATTAGAAAGATTAGAAAATATGCCATTCATACCGAGGCTTGGTATCATTATGCTGTTGGATCAGTTGTTACCTTGGTTGCGATTATGATCGCATTTGTTTTTGCATTGAAATGTTTTACATAGTTTCAATGTATGGTTTAATTAATTTAGATGCTCTGCAGAGCTTTATGTTGTTAGATGAGAACTATGTATGTACTTTGGTTTTTATGTGATGATGAACTTCTATTAATTTGGTCACTTTATTATCTATTCATGATGTTCTGTAATGATTTTTGACACACTTAATTATATATAATGCACGCAGATGAACCGGCAATGGATGTACGGTGACAGACACACCTCCGAGTACATTAAGGGCGTGCATGATTTTCTCGAAGTGGCTGAGGCAAACAAGAAGAATGGTTTTATGTGTTGTCCATGCCCTATATGTGTGAATACGAAGTCTTACTCTGACCGAAAAATCCTTCACACCCACCTACTTTACAAGGGTTTCATGCCACACTATAATGTTTGGACGAGGCACGAAGAAATAGGGGTTATGATGGAAGACGGCGAAGAAGAAGAGTACGATGACAACTATGTGCCCCTGAATACGGTGATGCTACTGAACATCAAGAGGAACCAGACGATGTGCATGATGATGCTGCAACGGGCGAAGCTGCTGAAGATCAAGAGGAACCAGACGATGTGCATGGTGATGCTGCAACAGGCGAAGCTGCTGAAGATCAAGAGGAACCAGACGATGTGCCCGATGATGATGATCTCCGCCGGGTCATTGTCGATACAAGGACGCAATGTGAAAGTCAAAAGGAGAAGCTGAAGTTCGATCACATGTTAGAGGATCACAAAAAAGGGTTGTACCCCAATTGCGAAGATGTCAACACAAAGCTCGGTACCGTACTGGAATTGCTGCAGTGGAAGGCAGAGAATCCTGTGCCTGATAAATTATTTGAGAAGCTACTGAAAATACTGAAGAAGAAGCTTCCAAAGCATAACGAATTGCCGGACAGTACATACGCAGCAAAGAAGGTCGTATGCCCTCCAGGATTGGAGGAGCAGAAGATACATGCATGCCCTAATGACTGCATCCTCTACCGCGGTGCATACAAGGATCTGAGCGCATGCCCGGTATGTGGTGCATTGCGGTATAAGATCAGACGAGATGACCCTGGTGATGTTGACGGCGAGCCTCCCAAGAAGAGGGTTCCTGCGAAGGTGATGTGGTATGCTCCTATAATACCACGGTTGAAACGTTTGTTCAGAAATGGAGAACATGCCAAGTTGATGCGATGGCATAGTGAGGACCGTAAGAAAGACAGGAAGTTGAGAGCACCCGCTGCCGGGTCACAGTGGAGAAAAATCGAGAGTAAGTACTGGGATGAGTTTGCAAAGGACCCAAGGAACGTATGGGTTGCTTTAAGCGCGGATGGCATTAATCCTTTCGGGGAGCAGAGCAGCAATCACAGCACCTGGCCCGTGACTCTATGTATGTATAACCTTCCTCCTTGGATGTGCATGAAGCGAAAGTTCATTATGATGCCAGTTCTCATCCAAGGCCCTAAGCAACCCGAAAACGACATTGATGTGTACCTAAGGCCATTAGTTGAAGAACTTTTACAGCTGTGGAATGGAAACGGTGTACGTACGTGGGATGAGCACAAAAAGGAGGAATTTGACCTAAAGGCGTCGCTGTTCATGACCATCAACGATTGGCCCGCTCTCAGTAACCTTTCAGGACATACAAACAAGGGATACCACGCATGCACGCACTGTTTACTTGACACCGATAGTATATACCTGGGAAGCTGCAGGAAGAATGTGTACCTGGGCCATCGTCGATTTCTTCCGACCAACCATAAATGTAGAAAGAAAGGCAAGCATTTCAAAGGCGAGGCAGATCACCGAAAGAAGCCCGCCATGCGTACCGGTGATCACGTACTTGCTATGGTCAATGTTTTACACGTAATCTTTGGAAAGGGTCCCGGCGGACTAGCTGTTCCGAATGACGCTGAGAATCACGCACCCATGTGGAAGAAGAAATCTATATTTTGGGACCTACCCTACTGGAAAGACCTAGAGGTCTACTCTTCAATCGACGTGATGCACGTGACAAAGAACCTTTGCGTGAACCTGCTAGGCTTCTTGGGCGTGTATGGGAAGACAAAAGATACACCTGAGGCACGGGAGGACCTACAACGCTTGCACGAAAAAGAGGGCATGCCTCCGAAGCAGTATGAAGGTCCTGCCAGCTACGCTCTTACGAAAGAAGAGAAAGAAATCTTCTTTGAATGCCTGCTCAGTATGAAGGTCCCGACTGGCTTCTCGTCAAATATAAAGGGAATAATAAATATGCCAGAGAAAAAGTTCCAGAACCTAAAGTCTCATGACTGCCACGTGATTATGACGCAACTGCTTCCGGTTGCATTGAGGGGGCTTCTAACGGAAAACGTCCGATTAGCCATTGTGAAGCTATGTGCATTCCTCAATGCAATATCTCAGAAGGTGATCGATCCAGAAATCGTACCAACGCTAAGGAGTGATGTGGCGCAATGTCTTGTCAGTTTCGAGCTGGTGTTCCCACCATCCTTCTTCAATATCATGACGCACGTCCTAGTTCATCTAGTCACGAGATTGTCATTCTGGGGCCCGTATTTCTACACAATATGTTCCCTTTTGAGAGGTTCATGGGAGTCCTAAAGAAATACGTCAGTAACCGCGCTAGGCTAGAAGGAAGCATCTCCATGGGCCATCAAACAAAGGATGTCATCGGGTTTTGTGTTGACTTCATTCCTGGCCTTAAGAAGGTAGGTCTCCCTAAATCGCGGTATGAGGGGAGACTAACTGGAAAAGGCACGCTTGGAAGGGACTCAATAATATGCAGGGACGGATATTCTTGGTCTCAAGCACACTACACAGTTCTACAGGACTCTACCTTGGTGACCCCGTACGTCGATGAACACAAGAACAGTCTGTGCTCCAAACACCCGGAGCAGTGCGACGACTGGATTACATGTGAACACATCAGGACTTTCAGCAGTTGGTTGGAAACATCTCAGAGGTGACAACACTGTTTGGTTGGAAACACGTCTCAGAGGTGACATCACTGTTTGTGATGAGCTGTACTTGTTGTCCAGGGGACCATCTTCGACTGTAATGATTTGGAAAGGATACGAGATAAATGGAAATACATTTTACACGATTGACCAAGATCAAAAGAGCACCAACCAAAACAGCGGTGTCCGCTTTGATGCAGCAACCGACAGGGGAAAGGACACATATTATGGTTACATAGTGGACATATGGGAACTTGACTACGGAGTAGATTTTAAGGT
This sequence comes from Triticum aestivum, assembly GCF_018294505.1. NCBI lineage: Eukaryota > Viridiplantae > Streptophyta > Magnoliopsida > Poales > Poaceae > Triticum > Triticum aestivum. The sequence goes on from NC_057795.1 coordinate 693,596,142, forward strand.
CCGTTTGTTTAAGTGCAAATGGGTCAATCTGTCAGGAGGCGGGGTACAGGTAGACCCACAGTACGGAATGACAACAGTGGATCTGAAAAATCTTGGGTACACTGATGAACCGTTCGTCCTAGCCAATGATGTGGCACAGGTGATCTATGTGAAGGACATGTCTACCAGACCGACGAAAAGAAAAGATAAGGAAGCGAATACATCATACGATGAGCCAAAGCGCCACACAGTTCTTTCAGGAAAAAGGGACATCCTGGGAGTGGAGGGCAAGACAGACATGTCTGAAGAGTATGAAAAGTTTCATGAAATTCCTCCCTTCAAAGTCAAGGCTGACCCAAGCATCCTGATAAACGATGAAGATTATCCATGGTTACAGCGCAATAAGCAAATGACACAAGTGAAGAAAAAGTGAAGACTTTCTCCCGCAACTATTATGATGATACCATGCCAACTTTGTAACAGACGAGTATGATACCATTATCCGTTTTGTACATGCACATGCTATGCCAACTTTTTTAGAGTTCATTTGAAAGCTATGAATTTACGTCGAATTTTCAAAGAATTCAAATTTTAAATATTCAAATTTGAAAACTAATGGCACTAACAGAAAGTTTATAATTTTTCTAAAACTAATGGCACTAACAGAAAGTTTATAATTTTGCTGACCTAAAAGCAAAAAGAATAAAAAAATAAAGCAAAAAACCAAAAGAAAATAAATAATGCAGAAAACAAAACAAAAAACTGGAATAAAAATAAAAAATAGCAACAATAAGTATTTTTTTGTAAGTAGAAACAAAATAAAATAAATAAAGCAACAAAAAAAAAACAAAAAAAGTGTTTTCAAATTTGAAAACTAATGGCACTAACTAAAAGTCTATAATTTTTCTAAAACTAAAAGCAAAAAGAATTAAAAAATAAAGCAAAAAACAAAAGAAAATAAATAATGTAGAAAACAAAACAAAAAAACTGGAAAAAATAAATAAATATAGCAACAATAAGTATTTTGTTGTAAGTAGAAACAAAATAAACTAAATAAAGCAACAAAAAAACAAAAAAAAGTGCCACCTACTGGGCCCCCACGGCCTGAATACGACTAGAAACCCTACCATGGGCCAGGATTCAGGCCCGCGGGAGGCCCAGTAGGCCCACAGACACACATTGCACGGTTAGGCCCGAAAGCCTGCTTTAGAGAGGAGCTCGAGAGAGAAGGCGCACCGCACCTTATAAACAGGTGCGGCTCCCTCTCAACTAGCGAGGTGGGACTAAACATTTGGGCGCGGGGCCGCACAAGGCCTTTGGTCCCGGTTGGTTGCACCAACTGGGACTAAAGGTGGCATTGGTCCTGGTTGGTGGCACCAACCGGGACCAATGCCCCCCTTTAGTCCCAGTTGGTGCCACCAACCGGGACCAAAGGCCGCTGCTGAAAAGAGGCCTTTGGTCCCGGTTGGTGGCACCAACCGGGACTAAAGGGGGGCATTAGTCCCGGCTTGTGCCACGAACCGGGACCAATGCGCCGTCTATATAAGCAAGACTTGTGAAAAATTTCGTTCAGTTCTTCGATCCCGCCCCGACGACGCCGCCAGGCTGCCCCTCTGCGCCTCGCCGTCGCCATCGTCGCCCTGCCTCCGACGCTGTCCCGCGCCGCCCCGACGCCGTCGCCACCCCGCGCCGCCCCGATGCCGTTGCCGCGCGCCACCCCGCGCCGTCGCGGTCTCCCCGTGCCGCCCCGACGCTGTCACCGCCCCGCGTCGCACCCCGACGCCGTCGCTGCCTCGCCTCTGCCTTGCCGTCGCCTCTGCCTCGCCGCGCCCCAGCAGCCCCGCGCCGCCCCGACGCCGTCGCCACCCCGCGCCGTCCCGACGCCTTCGCCGCGCGCCACCGCGCGCCGTCGCGGTCTCCCCGCGCCGCCCCGACGCCATCAGCGCCCCGCGTCGCGCCCCGACGCCGTCGCCGCCCCGCCTCTGCCTCGCCGTCGCCTCTGCCTCACCGCGCCCCAGCTGCCCCGCGCCGCCGTCGCCTCTGCCTCGCTGTGGTCAGGGCCGGCACCGCCCCCCTCTTCCCCCTTTTTTTTGCAAACATATATATGTTTTTTCCTTAAGATTATATGTATTTGTATGAGTATATGTATGTGTGTATATCTGTTTATATGTCCTTTTTTTAGATTTTTTGTTTTTTGCATTTTTATAAAAATGTATATATGTATGTATATATATGTTCTCTGTGTATATATATGTTGATGTATATATGCAAAAGATAGATTTTTAGAAAAAATACTATTTTTTTCTCTTGATGATATGATGATGTTTTTTTCATATATGCATTTTTTTCATATATGTATTATTTTTTTTAAGTTGTTAGTAGATATCGATTTTAGGTTAGTGCATTTTATCACTGATTTTAGGTTAGTTGATCGATTTAGTGCCTTTTATGTTTGTTGCATTTTAGGTTAGTGCATTTTATGTTAGTGGAGAGGAAAAAGTAAAATAAGGAAAAGGAAGAAAAGAGGAAGGAAGAAGAAGGAAGAAGAAGAAAAAGAAGGAGAGCAAAACGAAAAATAAGTAGAGAAAGAAGGAGAAGACGAGGAGAGGAAGAAGAGGAAGAAGAAGAAAAAAAGAGGAGAAGAAGAAGGAATAGAGGAGCTTCTTCTCCGTTTTTTTTCTCCTCTTTTTCTTCTTCTTCTTCTTCTTAATTTTTATCGGGAACGAGGGTGTCGAGGATCGCCGAGGGGTCGAGGGTCGGGAACTAGGGTAGAGGGTCAAGGGTCGTTAAGGGGTCAAGGGTCGAGGGTTTCAGGGTCGAGGGTTCGAGGGTTCTATAGGGTCGATGGATCAAGGGTCGAGGGTTCCAGGGTCGACTAGGGGTCGAGGGTTCTAGGGTCGTCGAGGGTTCGAGGGGTCGAGGATCGCCGAGGGGTCGAGAGAGGTTTCCTAGTGTCAAAGTATTGAAGAAATCCATGGCTTCATCATTAGCCGGAAGTAACGAGGGCATGATGGTACGAAGTCCTCCAAAGTTATTCTGGAATGGAGTCCCGGATAGGATAATTTGCCTTTTTGTACGAATTTCAGCAAAGGCCTTCCAAATAACGATATTCGGAAGGTTCTTGCTGAACTTTGTACCAAAAAGCGAATTATCCTATCTGGGACTCTGTTCCAAAATAACTTTGGAGAGCTTCATACCATCATGCACCTGTTACTTTCGCCTAATGATGAAGACATGGTTTTGTTGAATCCTTTGACACTAGGCAACCTCCCGACCCCTCGGCGATCCTCGACCCCTTGACCCTGAGAGGAAGAAGAGGATAAAAAAAGAAGAGGAAGAAGAAAAAGAAAGAGGAGAAGAAAGAATAGAGGAGTTTATTCTCCTCTTTTTTTTCTTCTTCTTCCTCTTTCTTTTATCGAGAACGAGGGTCGTCGAGGGTCGCCAAGCGGTAGAGGAAACCCTAATTAAATAGCAAGTATCGTCGGTGTGAGATACATGTGGCCGTCGGTGTCGGACACTACATCCACGTCCCACATGTGACGCGGGCGTCGATGCCCACGTCACTTGTGGGACATAGATGTAGTGTCGTCGTTGTTGTTGTCGATATACCCCCTCCCGATAGCTTCATGTATTTTTAAGAAGGAAAAAACAAGCATATTATTTTCCCATGTACGTATGTCGTTGTTGTCGATATACCCCCTCCCGATAGCTTCAACACGTGGGGGGGTCGATATTACCCCCTCCTTGAAGCGTTATCGAGGCCACCCCTAACCCTTGAAGCGTTGTCGAGGCCACCCGAAACCCTAGAGAAGTAGCGTCGAGGCCACTAATTAATATGATTGCTTATTGTGATTAGCTAGCTAGTTCTACGTTTGCCACTAATATATCCATATCTGTCATGTTTGAATAATAATTGCCATGTTGTAAATAATTGTAGAAACTATGGACACCCCGCCCCGAGACGAAGCACAAGAAGCGTTGTTGAGGGACATAATCGCAGAAGGAAGTGATGCCGTCTGCTCATTGATGTTTCTCAACGACACCGATGGTCTGGAAGGAGAGGGTGAAGAAGCAGCTGGCTATGATTATGATGGCTCCGATGACCCAATGCCGGTGCAAGAAGGAGAGGGTGAAGAAGTAGACCGTGAGGACGGCTCCGGTGATCACCGAACCGAGTCCGGCCAGGTATATATATTAGTTAAGCCTGTGCTGACTAGCTAATTGATGCATTCATTGTTTTGGTATGTACACATATTAATTAACTCTCGTCTTTGTTCTTTTTTCTAGCCCTCTGGATCGAGCACAACTTCGGTAAAGAGACAAGGCCCGAAGAAAAAGTTGAGCTCGGATGAAAAGTTTGAGATCATAGAAATCGCGCGGGACGGCCAACCGATTGAACCCATCCGGACAAAGAAGGCATTTGTTGCTCAGTGCGGGGTTCTGGTTAGGGACAAGATCCCGATTAGCATCCAGCAATGGTATAAGCCTAAGAACGACCCTGAGGTGTCTTATGTCAATGATATGCAGAAAAATGATCTTTGGACTGAGCTGAAGTCAAATTTCACCCTACCGCTAGAGGATGATCCGGAGAAGCCAGTTGAGCAATTAATCAAGTCTTTTGCTCTTAAGAAGATGGCAGACCTATTCAGGAATTGGAAGAAAGACCTGAATAAGTTTGTCGATAAAAAAGAGACCCCAGAATTCAAGGGAAAATATGAGAAGATCAGAGATGACTGGCCCACATTTGTGGCCCACAAGACATTGCAAAAGAGTAAAAAGATGTCGGCGACAAACAAGAAAAATGCCGCGAAGAAGAAGCTTCACCATCGCATGGGGTCAGGTGTCTACCTCATAGCCCGGCCTAAGTGGGCCAAGGTTGAGAATGATCTGCTTGATAAAGGGATCGAACCAGAGACAATGAACTGGCCAGACCGTTGCCGGACTTGGTTCTTCGGGGCTGGTGGAACCTTGGACCCTGTATCAGGGAAGTGCATTTGGACGGACGAGCAATTGGACATACCAGTCAAGAGGCTTCAGCAATATATCGAAGCAGCGCAGCAAGGGACGTTCTTTCCAGACAGAGAGAACGACGAGCTCACAATGGCCCTCGGGAATCCTAAGCACCCTGGACGGACACGAGGCACGCCAGGCTCCGTTTCGTGGAAGGCTGGGTTTCCGGACGCTGGCGGTTACAAATGCCAGGAGAGGAGGAAGAAAGTGCAGCAGACCGAACTGCAGGCGCTGCATGCAAGGGTACAAGTGATAGAGGAACGAGAAGCAGATCGCAGCAAACGACCTACCGAAGCTTCCCCCGAAGCTACCCCGCCATCTCAGCGGAGAAGCAGCGTGGCTTCCACCGAGCTGCTTCAGCCGGAGCATGCCTTGATGGCTCCTGCCAGCTATCTCGTGGATGATATCACAGAGGCTGAAAATTGCCACCTTATGGCGCAATGGATGAATTTGAAGGTCAAGGCGGCTGTTGGCTCTGTTTATCCTACTAAATCTGGCGCAACTTTTCACTACCGGCCGATTCCAGAAGGATATGCTAGGGTGATGGTGGATGAAATCACAGAGGGATTTGAGGACCTCCGGCTTGACCACCCTACCGGTGAAGGGGAGACTCGACTGGGTTCTGCTCTGAAGACTCCATGCCTATGGCGGAAGGATCTCATCAACTTTCCGAACTGGACGCCTCCGCCTCCTCCTCCTCCTCCGGCGAGTCAGGGAACTCCGCCTCCTCCACCGCCTCCTCCTCCGACGAGTGACGATCAGGGCACTCGGCCGGCTCCTTCTCCGGCGCGTGGCGGCACTCCGCCTCCTTCTCTGCCTGCGCCGGTGCACCCGAGCAGCCAGCATCCTCCTTCTCCGCCTCGTCAGCAAGGGTGGAAGAGACCCGCCGCTGCTCCGGCAGCTCCGGCGCATCTTAGTCCTTCTCCTCCGCCTCGTAAGAAAGCACGAAAGAAGACAGACGCCGCAGCCACTCCGTCTGCTCCGGCGTCTAGCAGTACAGCTAGAGGCGGGAGGCAATATAGATACGGTCCTTCTCTCAAGCCTCTAGAGAAGTTACCGTACAAGAGGACCAAGGAGGAAAACGCGAAGATCGTGCAGGCCGAAGTGTTGGGGAACGTAGTAATTTCAAAAAAAATTCCTACGCACACGCAAGATCATGGTGATGGCATAGCAACGAGAGGGGAGAGTGTTCGTCCACGCACCCTCGTATACCATAAGCGGAAGCGTTAGCACAATGCGGTTGATGTAGTCGTACGTCTTCACGATCCGACCGATCGAAGCACCGAACGTACGGAGCCTCCGAGTTCAGCACACGTTCAGCTCGATGACGATCTCCGGCCTCCGATCCAGCCGAGCTCTGGAGATGAGTTCCGTCAGCACGACGGCGTGGTGACGACGATGATGTTCTACTGCCGCAGGGCTTCGCCTAAACTCCGCGACGATATGACCGAGGTGGAATATGGTGGAGGGGGGCACCGCACACGGCTAAGGAACGATCCGTAGATCAACTTGTGTGTCTATGGGGTGCCCTCCGCCCCCGTATATAAAGGAGGGAGGGGGGGAGGTGCGGCCGGCCCCCTAGGGGTGCGCCTGGAGGAGTCCTACTCCCACCGGGAGTAGGACTCCCCCCTCTTGCCTTGGTGGAGAAGGAAAGGGGGGAGGGGAAAGAGGAAAGGGGGGCGCCGCCCCCCCTTCCTTGTCCTATTCGGACTAGGGGGGGAGGGGGCGCGCGGCCTGCCCTGGCCGGCCCTCCTCTTCTCCCTCTTGGCCCACTAAGGCCCATTATCCCCCGGGAGTGTTCCGGTAACCCCCCGGTGTTCCGGTAAAATCCCGATTTCACCCGGAACAATTCCGATGTCCAAACATAGGCTTCCAATATATCAATCTTTATGTCTCGACCATTTCGAGACTCCTCGTCATGTCCGTGATCACATCCGGGACTCCGAACAAACTTCGGTACATCAAAACTTATAAACTCATAATAAAACTGTCATCGTAACGTTAAGCGTGCGGACCCTACGGATTCGAGAACTATGTAGACATGACCTAGAACCATTCTTGGTCAATAACCAATATCGGGACCTGGATGCCCATATTGGTTCCTACATATTCTACGAAGATCTTTATCGGTCAAACCGCATAACAACATACGTTGTTCCCTTTGTCATCGGTATGTTACTTGCCCGAGATTTGATCGTCGGTATCCAATACCTAGTTCAATCTCGTTACTGGCAAGTCTCTTTACTCATTCTATAATACATCATCTTATAACTAACTCATTAGTTACAATGCTTTCAAGGCTTAGGTGATGAGTATTACCGAGAGGGCCCAGAGATACCTCTCCGACAATCGGAGTGACAAAACCTAATCTCAAATTATGCCAACCCAACATGTACCTTCGGAAACACCTGTAGAGCACCTTTATAATCACCCAGTTACGTTGTGACGTTTGGTAGCACACAAAGTGATCTTCCGGTAAACGGGAGTTGCACAATCTCATAGTTGCAGGAACTTTGTATAAGTCATGAAGAAAGCAATAGCAATATACTAAACGATCAAGTGCTAGGCTAACGGAATGGGTCATGTCAATCACATCATTCTCCTAATGATGTGATCCCATTAATCAAATGACAACACATGTCTATGGTTAGGAAACATAACCATCTTTGATTAATGAGCTAGTCAGGTAGAGGCATACTAGTGACTTTATGTTTGTCTATGTATTCACACATGTATCATGTTTCCGGTTAATACAATTCTAGCATGAATAATGAACATTTATCATGATATGAGGAAATAAATAATAACTTTATTATTGCCTCTAGGGCATATTTCCTTCAGTCTCCCACTTGCACTAGAGTCAATAATCTAGATTACATAGTAATGATTCTAACACCCATGGAGTCTTGGTGCTGATCATGTTTTGCTCGTGAGAGAGGCTTAGTCAACGGGTCTGCAACATTCAGATCCGTATGTATCTTGCAAATCTCTATGTCTCCCACTTGGACTTGGTCCCGAATGGAATTGAAGCGTCTCTTGATGTGCCTGGTCCTCTTGTGAAATCTGGATTCCTTTGCCAAGGCAATTGCACCAGTATTGTCACAGAAGATCTTCATTGGTCCAGATGCACTAGGTATGACACCTAGATCGGAAATGAACTCCTTCATCCAGACTCCTTCATTTGCTGCTTCCGAAGCAGCTATGTACTCCGCTTCACATGTAGATCCCGCTACGACGCTTTGTTTAGAACTGCACCAACTTACAGCTCCACCGTTTAATAAAAACACGTATCCGGTTTGCGATTTAGAATCGTCCAGATCAGTGTCAAAGCTTGCATCGACGTAACCGTTTACGACTAGCTCTTTGTCACCTCCATATACGAGAAACATATCCTTAGTCCTTTTCAGGTATTTCAGGATGTTCTTGACCGCTGTCCAGTGATCCACTCCTGGATTACTTTGGTACCTTCCTGCCAAGCTTACTGCTAAGCATACGTCAGGTCTGGTACACAACATTGCATACATGATAGAGCCTATGGCTGAAGCATAGGGAACATTTTTCATTTTCTCTCTATCTTCTGCTGTGGTCGGGCATTGAGTTTGACTCAACTTCACACCTTGTAGCACAGGCAAGAATCCTTTCTTTGCCTGATCCATTTTGAACTTTTTCAAAATTTTGTCAAGGTATGTGCTTTGTGAAAGTCCTATTACGCGTCTTGATCTATCTCTATAGATCTTGATGCCCAATATGTAAGCAGGTTCACCGAGGTCTTTCATTGAAAAACTTTTATTCAAGTATCCCTTTATGCCATCCAGAAATTCTATATCATTTCCAATTAGCAATATGTCATCTACATATAATATCAGAAATGCTACAGAGCTCCCACTCACTTTCTTGTAAATACATGCTTCTCCAAAAGTCTGTATAAAACCATATGCTTTGATCACACTATCAAAGCGTTTATTCCAACTCCGAGATGCTTGCACCAGTCCATAAATGGAACGCTGGAGCTTGCACACTTTGTCAGCACCTTTTGGATCAACAAAACCTTCTGGCTGCATCATATACAACTCTTCTTCTAGAAATCCATTCAAGAATGCAGTCTTGACATCCATTTGCCAAATTTCATAATCATGAAATGCAACAATAGCTAACATGATTCAGACGGACTTAAGCATCGCTACGGGTGAGAAAGTCTCATCATAGTCAACCCCTTGAACTTGTCGAAAACCTTTTGCAACAAGTCGAGCTTTATAGACAGTTACATTACCATCAGTGTCAGTCTTCTTCTTAAAGATCCATTTATTCTCAATGGCTTGCCGATCATCGGGCAAGTCAACCAAAGTCCATACTTTGTTTTCATACATGGATCCCATCTCAGATTTCATGGCTTCTAGCCATTTTGCGGAATCCGGGCTCATCATCGCTTCCTCATAGTTCGTAGGTTCATCATGGTCAAGTAACATGACTTCCAGAATAGGATTACCGTACCACTCTGGTGCGGATCTTACTCTGGTAGACCTACGAGGTTCAGTAGAAACTTGATATGAAGTTTCATGATCATTATCATTAGCTTCCTCACTAATTGGTGTAGTTGTCACAGGAACCGGTTCTTGTGATGAACTACTTTCCAATAAGGGAGTAGATACAATTATCTCATCAAGTTCTACTTTCCTCCCACTCACTTCTTTCGAGAGAAACTCCTTCTCTAGAAAGGATCCATTCTTAGCAACGAATGTCTTGCCTTCGGATCTGTGATAGAAGGTGTACCCAACAGTCTCTTTTGGGTATCCTATGAAGACACATTTCTCTGATTTTAGGTTCGAGCTTATCTGGTTGAAGTTTCTTCACATAAGCATCGCAGCCCCAAACTTTAAGAAACGACAACTTTGGTTTCTTGCCAAACCACAGTTCATAAGGCGTCGTCTCAACGGATTTTGATGGTGCCCTATTTAACGTGAATGCGGCCATCTCTAAAGCATAACCCCAAAATGATAGCGGTAAATCGGTAAGAGACATCATGGATCGCACCATATCTAGTAAAGTACGATTACGACGTTCGGACACACCATTTTGTTGTGGTGTTCCAGGTGGCGTGAGTTGCGAAACTATTCCACATTGTTTCAAGTGTAAGCCAAACTCGTAACTCAAATATTCTCCTCCACGATCAGATCATACAAACTTTATTTTCTTGTTACGATGATTTTCCACTTCACTCTGAAATTCTTTGAACTTTTCAAATGTTTCAGACTTGTGCTTCATCAAGTAGATATACCCATATCTGCTCAAATCATCTGTGAAGGTGAGAAAATAACGATACCCGCCGCGAGCCTCAACATTCATTGGGCCACAAACATCAGTATGTATGATTTCCAACAAATCAGTTGCTCGCTCCATAGTTCCGGAGAACGGCGTTTTAGTCATCTTGCCCATAAGGCACGGTTCGCAAGTACCAAGTGATTCATAATCAAGTGATTCCAAAAGTCCATCCGTATGGAGTTTCTTCATGCGCTTTACTCCGATATGACCCAAACGGCAGTGCCACAAATACGTTGCACTATCATTATCAACTCTGCATCTTTTGGTTTCAACACTATGAATATGTTTATCACTACTATCGAGATTTAATAAGAATAGACCACTCTTCAAGGGTGCATGACCATAAAAGATATTACTCATATAAATAGAACAACCATTATTCTCTGATTTAAATGAATAACCGTCTCGCATCAAACAAGATCTAGATATAATGTTCATGCTCAACGCTGGCACCAAATAACAATTATTCAGGTCTAAAACTAATCCCGAAGGTAGATGTAGAGGTAGCGTGCCGACCGCGATCACATCGACTTTGGAACCGTTTCCCACGCACATCGTCACCTCGTCCTTGGCCAGTGCTCGCTTATTCCGTAGTCCCTGTTTCGAGTTGCAAATATTAGCAATAGAACCAGTATCAAATACCCAGGTGCTACTACGAGCTCTAGTTAGGTACACATCAATAACATGTATATCACATATACCTTTGTTTACTTTGCCGTCCTTCTTATCCGCCAAATACTTGGGGCAGTTCCGCTTCCAGTGACCAGTCTGCTTGCAGTAGAAGCACTCAGTTTCAGGCTTAGGTCCAGACTTGGGTTTCTTCTCTTGAGCAGCAACTTGCTTGCCATTCTTTTTGAAGTTCCCCTTCTTCTTCCCTTTGCCCTTTTTCTTGAAACTAGTGGTCTTGTTGACCATCAACACTTGATGCTCCTTCTTGATTTCTACCTCCGCAACTTTTAGCATTGCGAAGAGCTCGGGAATAGTCTTGTTCATCCCTTGCATATTATAGTTCATCACCAAGCTCTTGTAGCTTGGTGGCAGTGATTGGAGAATTCTGTCAATGACGCTATCATCCGGAAGATTAACTCCCAGTTGAATCAAGTGATTATTATACCCAGACATTTTGAGTATATGCTCACTGACAGAACTATTCTCCTCCATCTTGCAGCTATAGAACTTATTGGAGACTTCATATCTCTCAATCCGGGCATTTGCTTGAAATATTAACTTCAACTCCTGGAACATCTCATATGCTCCATGAAGTTCAAAACGTCGTTGAAGACCCGGTTCTAAGCCGTAAAGCATGGCACACTGAACTATAGAGTAGTCATCAGCTTTGCTCTGCCAGACGTTCTTAACGTCGTCAGTTGCATCAGCAGCAGGCCTGGCACCCAGCGGTGCTTCCAGGACGTAACTTTTCTATGCAGCAATGAGGATAATCCTCAGGTTACGGACCCAGTCCGTGTAATTGCTACCATCATCTTTCAACTTTGCTTTCTCAAGGAACGCATTAAAATTCAACGGAACAACAGCATGAGCCATCTATCTACAAACAAACATAGACAAGCAAAATACTATCAGGTACTAAGTTCATGATAAATTTAAGTTCAATTAATCATATTACTTAAGAACTCCCACTTAGACAGACATCTCTCTAGTCATCTAAGTGATCACGTGATCCAAATCAACTAAACCATGACCGATCATCACGTGAGATGGAGTAGTTTTCAATGGTGAACATCACTATGTTGATCATATCTACTATATGATTCACATTCGACCTTTCGGTCTCCGTGTTCCGAGGCCATATCTGCATATGCTAGGCTCGTCAAGTTTAACCTGAGTATTCCGCGTGTGCAAAACTGGCTTGCACCCGTTGTAGATGGACGTAGAGCTTATCACACCCGATCATCATGTGGTGTCTGGGCACGACGAACTTTGGCAACGGTGCATACTCAGGGAGAAGACTTCTTGATAATTTTAGTGAGAGATCATCTTAAAATGCTACCGTCAATCAAAGTAAGATAAGATGCATAAAGGATAAACATCACATGCAATCAATATAAGTGATATGATATGGCCATCATCATCTTGTGCTTGTGATCTCCATCTCCGAAGCACCGTCGTGATCACCATCGTCACCGGCGCGACACGTTGATCTCCATCGTAGCATCGTTGTCGTTACGCCATCTATTGCTTCTACGACTATCGCTACCGCTTAGTGATAAAGTAAAGCAATTACAGGGCATTTGCATTTCATACAATAAAGCGACAACCATATGGCTCCTGCCAGTTGCCGATAACTTCGGTTACAAAACATGATCATCTCATACAATTAAATATAGAATCACGTCTTGACCATATCACATCACAACATGCCCTGCAAAAACAAGTTAGATGTCCTCTACTTTGTTGTTGCAAATTTTACGTGGCTGCTACGGGCTTAGCAAGAACCGCTCTTACCTATGCATCAAAAACCACAACGATAGTTCGTCAAGTTGGTGCTGTTTTAACCTTCGCAAGGACCGGGCGTAGCCACACTCGATTCAGCTAAAGTGAGAGAGACAGACACCCGCCAGCCACCTTTAAGCACGAGTGCTCGTAACGGTGAAACCAGTCTCGCGTAAGCGTACGCGTAATGTCGGTCCGGGCCGCTTCATCTCACAATACCGCCGAACCAAAGTATAACATGCTGGTAAGCAGTATGACTTGTATCGCCCACAACTCACTTGTGTTCTACTCGTGCATATAACATCAACGCATAAAACCTAGGCTCGGATGCCACTGTTGGGGAACGTAGTAATTTCAAAAAAAAATCCTACGCACACGCAAGATCATGGTGATGGCATAGCAACGAGAGGGGAGAGTGTTCGTCCATGTACCCTCATAGACCGTAAGCGGAAGCGTTAGCACAACGCGGTTGATGTAGTCGTATGTCTTGACGATCCGACCGATCCAAGCACCGAACGTACGGAGCCTCCGAGTTCAGCACACGTTCAGCTCGATGACGATCTCCGGCCTCCGATCCAGCCGAGCTCCGGAGATGAGTTCCGTCAGCACGACGGGGTGGTGACGATGATGATGTTCTACCGGCGCAGGGCTTCGCCTAAACTCCGCGACGATATGACCGAGGTGGAATATGGTGGAGGGGGGCACCGCACACGGCTAAGGAACGACCCGTAGATCAACTTGTGTGTCTATGGGGTGCCCCCCGCCCCCGTGTATAAAGGAGGGAGGGGGGAGGTGCGGCCGGCCCCCTAGGGGTGCGCCTGGAGGAGTCCTACTCCCACCGGGAGTAGGACTCCCCCCTCTTGCCTTGGTGGAGAAGGAAAGGGGGAGGGGAAAGAGGAAAGGGGGGCGCCGCCCCCCCTTCCTTGTCCTATTCGGACTAGGGGGGGAGCGGGCGCGTGGCCTGCCCTGGCCGGCCCTCCTCTTCTCCCTCTTGGCCCACTAAGGCCCATTATCCCCCGGGAGGGTTCCGGTAACCCCCCGGTGTTCCGGTAAAATCCCGATTTCACCCGGAACCATTCCGATGTCCAAACATAGGCTTCCAATATATCAATCTTTATGTCTCGACCATTTCGAGACTCCTCGTCATTTCCGTGATCACAGCCGGGACTCCGAACAAACTTCGGTACATCAAAACTTATAAACTCATAATAAAACTGTCATCGTAACGTTAAGCGTGCGGACCCTACGGGTTCGAGAACTATGTAGACATGACCTAGAACCATTCTCGGTCAATAACCAATAGCGGGACCTGGATGCCCATATTGGTTCCTACATATTCTACGGAGATCTTTATCAGTCAAACCGCATAACAACATACGTTGTTCCCTTTGTCATCGGTATGTTACTTGCCCGAGATTTGATCATCGGTATCCAATACCTAGTTCAATCTCGTTACCGGCAAGTCTCTTTACTCGTTCTGTAATACATCATCTTATAACTAACTCATTAGTTACAATGCTTGCAAGGCTTAGGTGATGAGTATTACCGAGAGGGTCCAGAGATACCTCTCCGACAATCGGAGTGACAAAACCTAATCTCGAATTATGCCAACCCAACATGTACCTTCGGAAACACCTGTAGAGCACCTTTATAATCACCCAGTTACGTTGTGATGTTTGGTAGCACACAAAGTGTTCTTCTGGTAAACGGGAGTTGCACAATCTCATAGTTGCAGGAACTTTGTATAAGTCATGAAGAAAGCAATAGCAATATACTAAACGATCAAGTGCTAGGCTAACGGAATGGGTCATGTCAATCACATCATTCTCCTAATGATGTGATCCCATTAATCAAATGACAACACATGTCTATGGTTAGGAAACATAACCATCTTTGATTAATGAGCTAGTCAGGTAGAGGCATACTAGTGACTTTATGTTTGTCTATGTATTCACACATGTATCATGTTTCCGGTTAATACAATTCTAGCATGAATAATAAACATTTATCATGATATGAGGAAATAAACAATAACTTTATTATTGCCTCTAGGGCATATTTCCTTCACGAAGTGGACGACTTCTTTGAAGGGTTGAAAGCAAAGAGACATCTACCTCCGAAGGAGAAGGTAGATCCGGTGAAAGCAAAGCGCACTCTCGATGCCCAGAGGAAACCGGCAAAGTCTCCGCCGAGAACCAACTATGAGCGCATTACTAAACAGACATATCTCCAAGCGGAGCAGTCGGGAAGTACTGTCAGACATCAAAGGTCAAGAGAACGAGCAGCTGCGAAAAAAATTGACCAGCTCGGCGAACAAGCAAACCAATTGTGCCCCCCGCTCAATGTGTCTAGCAGCGACATCGTCGCTAATGCTCTGGGGACGGTGACCGGTTATGGCAATCTTGCAGATTACCTGCCTGACGATCAACTTCCTGATTTCATGGAGGTGTACCTACACAGATACGAGTACGGGAAGCCTCTCGTCAAAGATGAAAAATCTCTAACAACGATGATGCGAAGATTCCATAATTGGTACATGAAAACCTGCAGAGAGTCTGGGGGACGAATACTTTGTATCTGAACATTAAAGAGGAGCACGACCTCGTTGGAACTGATCTGTTGCCTGTTCCATTTGAGGAGTTCTTCGAGTTCTTCAATCAAAAGGCCCTCGATAAATTAACGGTCTTTTGCTACTGTCTGTAAGTACTATTTCTGTCATTAAGTCTCTATATATAGCTCGGCTCTTTCATTGCATGTATTTATAATTAATTATCCTCAATATATTATGCAGATTGAAGATCATCGAGTGCAGAAAACAAGAAATTTATGATATTGGGTTCATTAACACAAATATCATAGATGAAATTCAGGTTAAAAAGCACGCCAAAGAGGCCGAGGCCAACTTGTTACAATCGTTGATCAAAAATCAAAACAAAGATACCATACTCTTTCCTTACAACTTCAAGTGAGTGTTACTGTTGTGTGCATATTCGGTTTCCCTTATTACTTGAGCGAGGTTATAGTAATGTAATTGATGAGTTATGCATGCGTGCGCAGCTTCCACTATGTTCTTCTGGAGATTAAGCTTGAGCGGGGACTAGTAACCGTCTTAGACTCGAGACGAAAAGATCCCGAAACCTATGCGGACATGACTAAATTGCTCAACAAGTAAGTTCAATCGATCATTACCACACCATATTGGCAACTTTTTGTTCATTTCCTGATATCTCAAGTAATAATAATTATTTTTGTCTTGCAGGGTTTGGAAACAGTTCACCGCAGAAGCTCCGGGACTGCTGAAGGAGCTGCGATATACATACCCGAAAGTAAGTACTACTGGCTAGCTAGTTGCGCGCATCTCCCGTTGATTCGGTAGCTATACTTTCATAAATGCCATTTATAATGCTTCATTATCAGTTTGATTGACCTCTATTTCTCGTAAAGTGCTTGTGGCAGGAAGAAGGGAGTAATTTTTGTGGATACTACGTGTGCGAGTTCATATACAACGCGACTTCGAAAAATAAGCGGGGCTACTCTAAAAGACAATATGAAGTGTGTAAACAATAATATTCACAATTTCATTTTATTACACCATCATTTCTGTTGAGTTTCATTCATATATATGTATTAATTAACCCCCTTCTTCAAATTAGACGTGGCAGATGCGGAATGAACTCCTACCACAAGATCGCATGAAAGCAATTCAAGAGGAATTGGCGGGATTCTTTCTTGACCACGTCATCAATAAAGCCGGAGAATACCATGTGGAAGTTGATTTCAAATGCTAGGGGATTGTAATTAAGAGATCTTACATATTGTATTTGTATGTAGCCAGTAGCGTCGGATAGATAATACAAAAACTTGTTGTTCGACCAATCTCTCGGAGAAGGAGAGGTCGATCAATCACTTCTCTCGGTATGCATGACGAAC
Source organism: Triticum aestivum (assembly GCF_018294505.1). Classification (NCBI taxonomy): domain Eukaryota; kingdom Viridiplantae; phylum Streptophyta; class Magnoliopsida; order Poales; family Poaceae; genus Triticum; species Triticum aestivum. The sequence goes on from NC_057795.1 coordinate 693,612,831, forward strand.
TTCTGTACTTAATGGTTCCCTTCATTTTCTTACCAGCTAGCATGTCGAGGGCCTCTCTATGTATAGTACGTAGCGTCGACCAAGCACGGACAAAAGAGAGGACACTTCTCTCTATTAATTAGCTAGCTAACACAATATATGAAACACCTAAATTAAACCCCCGAAATCCCAGCCCCCCCCCCCTTTTTAAAAAAAACCAAGCCCCTGAAATGCTGACACGTGGATGCCTATTGGTCCTGGTTGGTGCCACCAACCGGGACTAAAGGCCCTCCTGCCTGGGCTCGGCGCACAGGCCACATGGAGGCCCATCTGTCCCGGTTCTAGACTGAACCGGGACTAAAGGGCCAGTGCATTAGTACCGACCCATTAGTCCCGGTTCAGGAACCGGGACTAAAGGCCCTTACCAACCGGGACAATAGGCCCTTATTCTACCAGTGCTGGCTCGAGAGCGTTTAACTGATCCAGGGTCTGTTGGCCTGTCAACGCAGGTGGTGTAGAGTTTTTTTACAACTCTACCTCTGATGAAGTTCTTCTTGTCTTTCTTGAACTTATGGTGAGGATCCAGGAACTGTCTATGCATGTCGAAGCAAGAAAACTTGCGACCGGCCTAAAGCCAACGAAACTCAAGAGCTCCCTTGCATGTGGGGCATGGGAACCTTCCATGCACACACCAGCCAATGAATAGCACATACGCCGGCAAGTCATGCGTCGAGTACATTTACCAGACACACATTATGAAGTTTCGTTTGCTATAGGCGTCGTATGTCTTGAACCCATTATCCCAGGCTTCTTGCAATTCGTCCTTAAGCGGCTGCATGTACACATTCATATTTTTCCCTGGATAGTTGGGCCCTGGAATTATCAACGTCAGGAAAATGTTCTTTCTTTGCATAATCTGTCCGGGGGGGGGGGAGATTGAGTGGAAAGACAAATACGGGCCAACAACTGTATTGGGTTGCCGTCATACCAAACACAATAAACCCATCCGTGCTGATGCCGACTCGAGGATGCCTCGGATCTGCCGCTTTGTCAGCATGTAATTCATCAAACTTTTTCCACGCAACACCATCCGATGTGTGTACCATCATCAGATTCCCATCTGCATCTAGTTTGGTTCTTTTGCCTGTTTTGTGCCATGTCATCTGTCTGGTCGTCTCTTCGACCATGAAAAGACGTTGAAGTCTTGGTACGATTGGCATATACCGAATAACACTAACGGGGATTTTGGTCTGTGTCTTCTCACCCATACCGTTGTCTATCACAGTATACCTGGAAGACTTGCAAATGGGACAATAGTTCAAGTCCGCATAGTCAAGCCTAAATAAGGCACATCCTTTCTCACAGGCATGTATCTTCTCATAGGGCATCTTCAGTGCAAGGAGGATTTTGTCCGACTGGTACAGGTTTGCAGGCATTACATGGCCTTTGGGTAGAAAGCGTCCAAATACTGTCATAATTGCATCGTAGCATTCTCTGCCCAAGTTGAACTGAGCCTTCAGAGCCATTACTTGTGAGATGGCATCCAACTGACAAAGCTCAGTGTGCTCGTGGAGCGGACGTTTTGAAGACTCCAACATTTCATTGAAGGCCTTTGCAGATTCCTCCATCTCCTCGTCCGAATCCCGAGCATCATCATAGTCATGCACCATGTTTTCCATCCCGGTACCATGCTCGTCGGTGCGACGAGGATCCACCTCAGCTCGGTCACGTTGGGCAGACTCACCATGAAATGTCCACACTGTATAATCGGGCGTAAAACCATTCTTCTGCAGGTGTTTGCCCATTTCAGCCTCTGTCCTCTTTTCCCAATTGCCGCACCGGAAACAAGGGCACCAGGTTTTCCTCTGGCCATTTGCAAATGCGGCTTGCACAAACCCCTTGGTTTTAGTGAACCATTCAACGCTCCATTTGTTCTGACCAGTGTGACCGGTATACATCCATGCATGATCACTCATCTTGACTTTCAGAGCTACTGGACACACAACAATTATATATATAATTCACCATGTATATATTCATCAGTTGATCTACTTTGTCAATTTTATTACGTCCATGCAACCTACACTCTAATAGGTAATGATAGGTACTAATCCCACCCGAGTATGTGTAGATTGGGTTCATTTTCCCATGCTATGCTCCGGATCCGACGCAAAATTTTGGCAGCACCTCCCCACTGTTCTCCTGATACACATCTCTGCAATAAACAGAGAGGATGTGTACCCGGAGAACAACAGGGGAGGCACTGATGAAATTTATGCGTCGGATCTGGAGCAAAGCATATGGGAAAACGAACCCAATCTACACATACTCGGGCTGTCCATGGATAGCGTTGGACAATTCAAAAGAATCAAGGTTATAAATATGCAAATGCATGCATATTTATAACTATGACGCTTTCGAACGGGAGACACATATTGGTTACGCATACTGATGATTCAAGACACATATATAGCTAGTTATCAAATTTCATCGGCACAAACACTAGAATAGGGAAAATAATTAATGGGGGAGAAGGACATGTCATTTGTGCTCACCCACGAACGAAGGGGCAGAGCTCGTCAAACGCACGGCGAGGTCGTCGAACACCAAACCTCGCAGTGATGAAACAACTGCACATTTAAATCTACCTGATCAACACAATTATATATGATGTTTTTCATAACAAAATCGAAAAATAAATGACCTAACTAATAATTCTTCTACTTCTTCTTCTACTTCTTCTACTTCTTTTCTTCTTCTTCTTTTTTCATCTTTTTTCTACTTCTTTTCTTTTCTTCCTTTCTTCTTCTTCTACTTCTTTTCTTCTTTTTCTTTTTTCATCTTTTTTCTACTTCTTTTCTTTTCTTCTTGTTCTACTACTTCTACTTCTAATTCTTTTCTAACACTAACACTAACACAATCTAGCACTAACAATTAAACAGGAAAAAAATATGAAAAAACAGAAAAAAGAGGTAGTCCCTCACCGGAGCAATGGGACGGTCGGCGGGGGCGGTGGCGGGGGGGGGGGGGCACCGGGCGGCGGGGGCGGTGGCGGGGGCGGTGGGGTCGGCGGGGAGGGTGGGGGCGGAGGGGTGGTGGGGCGATGAGGCGTCGACGGGTGGGGTGGGGGTGCAGGGGTGGTGGGGCGACGGGGCAAGCGGGGGCAGTGGCGGGGGCGGCGCCTGGCAGCAGGTGGCGGAGGGGTGGTGAGGCGACGGGGCGTCGGCGGGTGGGGTGGGGGTGGAGGCCGGGGTGGTGGGGCGACGGGCCAAGCGGGTGCGGGGGCGGGGGCGGAGGCGAGCGCCGGGGCAGGGACGGCGGCGGGGGGCGGGGGCGGCACCGGGCGGCGGGGTTGGCGGTGGTGGGATCGATCTGGTGGCTGGGCGTCGGGGAGGAGAGAGGGAGAGAGAGAGTAATTAACGGGCGGGGGATTTGCGGCCGTTAGTTAGTCTGCTCTTTGCCGTCCGCCTTTGTCTCCCTTTGCCGTCTGCTAGCAGACAGTAAAAAAGGTGGGGCGTTAAGTTTTCCCCAAATGGGTGGGGGGGCACCTCTCTCTTTGCCGTCAGCTGGCCGACGGCAAAGAGCCGGCAGATGGCAAAGGCCTCTTTTGCCGTCTGCCCTTTCTTTGTCGTCTGCTTTTTGGTAGCTGATGGAAAAGAGCTTCTTTGCCGTCCGCTAGCTGACGGCAAAGAGCTGGCAGATGGCAAAGTAGCTGATTCCAGTAGTGCAAGCATATATTCCTCCCTCATAATAATTTTCAGTAGCAACATGAATTAATTCAACAATATAACCAGCACCTAAATCATTCTTTTCATGATCTACTAGCATAGAAATTTTATTACTCTCCACATAAGCAAAATTCTTTTCATTCGGAATAGTGGGAGTTTCATAAGAGACTTGAATACTATAAATTGTTTCCACATTAAAAGAGTAATGTTCAGAAAAAGGGTAATCATAATCATGACAAGTTTTATAAATATAATCATCACTACCTTTTATAGCATAAGTTTCATCACAATAATCATCATAAGTAGCAACTTTGTTCTCATCATAATCGATTGAAACCTCTTCCAAAATAGTGGATACATCACTAAATAAAGTCATGACCTCTCCAAATCCACTTTCATAAATATCACAAGATTCAACATCCTCCAAAATAGTGGGATCACTACTTCCTAAAGTTGACACTCTTCCAAACCAACTTTCATCAATATAATCATCATAAGTAGGAGGCATGCTATCATCATTATAAATTTGCATATCAAAACTTGGGAGGCTAAAAATGTCATCTTCATTAAACATAGCATCCCCAAGCTTGAGACAAACATAATTGCAGCAAATATATTCTCAAAAACATCATCTTCATCAAATATAGCATCCCCAAGCTTGGGCCTTTTCATATCAAAAGCATAATCACTCTCATCATTAATTGTATGGATAGCACCAATAGTATAGCAATTATCATATTCTTCCAAGCAAGTACCAAAAAGATTTTCAAGATCATAAGAAGTATCATTATCTTCCCAATCATAATCATCACAGCAAGCAATAGGCATAATGAGATCATCATCAAGTGCATCATCTTCCACAATTATTTTTGATTCATTTTCATGGGGCACAACAATAATAGGAGCAACATTATTTGGGAGAGATATCTTTTTACCTCTCTTCCTTTTTCTTTTCTTCTTCTTCACCACATCATGTGTGGGTTCAATCCTCTTTTTGGAGCTCCTTATTAATGAGATTGGTTGAATAGAAGGCTCCTCCTTGTTACCTGATTCGTCATAAGAAATAATAGGAGGATATTAAGAAGTCTCTTCCCTTTCGTTAGTATTCTCTTCCTCTTCTATTTGTTTTCTTTTCTTTATGTAATTGGCAATATAAGGATTTTCAATGCAATTCACCGCACAATACATCTAAATTTCCTCTAGATCAAATTCATGAAGTTTATAACGGGCAAATTCTGGAAGATAATTAGTCATACGTTTCATTTCTTCGTAGCCCATAAGCAAACTAAGTTCATTATAATGTGCAAGTGAAATCAAGTCATCACAATTTTTGGACGCGATTAGATCATGAAACAATTTGCATCGGATAGTTAAATGACCCCGTTCATTGCAAAATTCACAAGTACGACCAAGAAAATTTAAATTTTCAGCACAAACATCTAGCCTTTCTTGCAAAAATTTAGTTTCTAAATGCTTATGCCTCTTGCAATATCTATCTTCCCTATTTGGTGTGTACTTACAAACCCAATACACTCCACAAAAATTGACATGCTTATAAGAGATATTTTCATCATGACTAGTGCAATCATCATTAGTACCATGGATATTCAAGGAGTTCATACTAACAACATTGCAATCATGCTCATCATTCAAAGATTTAGTGCCAAATATTTTAATACATTCTTCTTCTAACACTTTGGCACAATTTTCCTTTCCATCATACTCACGAAAGATATTAAAAAGATGAAGCGTATGAGACAAACTCAATTCCATTTTGTTGTTGTTTTGTTTTATAAACTAAACTAGTGCTAAAACAAGAAACAAAAAGATTCGATTACAAGATCTAAAGATATACCGTCAAGCACTCACCTCCCCGGCAACGGCGCCAGAAAAGAGCTTAGTTGACGGGGTGTGAGCGCCGCTTACCTAGCCTCCCCGGCAATGGCGCCAGAAAAGAGCTTGATGTCTACTACACAACCTTCTTTTTGTAGACATTGTTGGGCCTCCAAGTGCAGAGGTTTGTAGGATAGTAGAAAATTTCCCTCAAGTGGATGACCTAAGGTTTATCAATCTGTGGGAGGCATAGGATGAAGATGGTCTCTCTCAAGCAACCATGCAACCAAATAACAAAGAGTCTCTTGTGTCCCCAACACACCCAATACAATGGTAAATTGTATAGGTGCACTAGTTCGGCCAAGAGATGGTGATACAAGTGCGATTTGGATGATAGATAAGGGTATTTGTAATCTGAAAATATAAAAACAGCAAGGTAACAAGTGGTAAAAGTGAGCGTAATCGGTATTGCAATGCTAGGAAACAAGGCCTAGGGTTCATACTTTCACTAGTGCAAGTTCTCTCAACAATAATAACATAATTGGATCATATAACTATCCCTCAACATGCAACAAAGAGTCACTCCAAAGTCACTAATAGTGGAGAACAAACGAAGAGATTATGGTAGGGTACGAAACCACCTCAAAGTTATTCTTTCCAATCAACCCGTTGGGCTATTCCTATAAGTGTCACAAACAACCCTAGAGTTCGTACTAGAATAACACCTTAAGACACAAATCAACCAAAACCCTAATGTCACCTAGATACTCCAATGTCACCTCAAGTATCCGTTGGTATGATTATACGATATGCATCACACAATCTCAGATTCATCTATTCAACCAACACATAGAACCTCAATGAGTGCCCCAAAGTTTCTACCAGAGAATCAAGACGAAAACGTGTGCCAATCCCTATGCATAGGTTCATGGGCGGAACCGCAGGTTGATCACCAAAACATACATCAAGTGAATCACGTGATATCCCATTGTCACCACGGATACGCATGGCAAGACATACATCAAGTGTTCTCAAATCATTAAAGACTCAATCCGATAAGATTATTTCAAAGGGAAAACTCAATCCATTACAAGAGAGTAGAGGGGGGAGAAGAAACATAAGATCCAACTATAATAGCAAAGCTCGCGTATATCAAGATCGTGCCAAATCAAGATCACGAGAGAGAGAGAGAGAGAGAGAGAGAGAGCAAGCACATAGCTACTGGTACATACCCTCAGCCCCGAGGGTGAACTACTCCCTCCTCGTCATGGAGAGCGCCGGGATGATGAAGATGGCCACCGGTGAGGGTTCCCCCCTCTGGGAGGGTGCCGGAACAGGGTCCCGATTGGTTTTTGGTGGCTACAGAGGCTTGCGGCTGCGGAACTCCTGATCTATTCTATTCTTCGAAGTTTTTAGGGTATATGGTTGTATATAGGAGGAAGAAGTACGTCAGGGGAGCCACGAGGGGCTCACGAGGGTGGAGGGCGCGCCCTGGGGGTGGGCGTGCCCCCCTACCTCATGCCTTTCTCGTTGCTTCTTTGACGTGGACTCCAAGTCTCCCCGGTTGCTTTCCTTCCAAAAATAACTTCTCTAGAAGGTTTCATTCCGTTTCGACTCCGTTTGATATTCCTTTTCTTCGAATCACTGAAACAAGGGAAAAAAACAGGAACTGGCACTAGGCTCTGGGTCAATAGGTTAGTCCGAAAAATAATATAAAAGTGTAAAATAAAGCCCATAAACATCCAAGATAGATAATATAATAGCATGGAACAATCAAAAATTATAGATACGTTGGAGACGCATCAGCATCCCCAAGCTTAATTCCTGCTCGTCCTCGAGTAGGTAAATGATAAAAACAGAATTTTTGATGTGGAATGCTACTTGGCATAATTTCAATGTAATTCTTCTTAATTGTGGTATGAATATTCAGATCCATAAGATTCAAGATAAAAGTTTAATATTGACATAAAAATAATAATACTTCAAGCATACTAACAAAGCAATTATGTCTTCTCAAAATAACATGGGCAAAGAAAGTTATCCCTACAAAATCATATAGTCTGGCTATGCTCTATCTTCACCACACAAAGTATTTAAATCATGCACAACCCCGATGACAAGCCGAGCAATTGTCTCTTCACGCAATACATGAGCGTGAGCCATGGACATAGCACTATAGGTGGAATAGAATGGTGGTTGTGGAGAAGACAAAAAGGAGAAGATAGTCTCACATCAACTAGGCGTATCAACGGGCTATGGAGATGCCCATCAATAGATATCAATGTGAGTGAGTAGGGATTGCCATGCAATGGATGCACTAGAGCCATAAGTATATGAAAGCTCAAAAAGAAACTAAGTGGGTGTGCATCCAACTCGCTTGCTCACGAAGACCTAGGGCATTTTGTGGAAGCCCATCATTAGAATATACAAGCCAAGTTCTATAATGTAAAATACCCACTAGTATATGAAAGTGACAACATAGGAGACTCTCTATCATGAAGATCATGGTGCTACTTTGAAGCACAAGTGTGGTAAAAGGATAGTAGCATTGTCCCTTCTCTCTTTTTGTCTCTTTTTTTTGTTTTTTGTTTGGGCCTTTTCTATTTTTTATGGCCTCTTTTTTTTCTCTTTTTTTCGTCCGGAGTCTCATCCCGACTTGTGGGGGAATCATAGTCTCCATCATCCTTTCCTCACTTGGGGCAATGCTCTAAACATGATGATCATCACACTTTTATTTTCTTACAACTCAACAATTACAACTCAATACTTAGAACAAAATATGACTCTATATGAATGCCTCCGGCGGTGTACCGGGATATGCAATGAATCAAGAGTGACATGTATGAAAGAATTATGAATGGTGGCTCTGCCACAAATACGATGTCAACTACATGATCATGCTAAGCAATATGACAATGATGACGCGTGTCATAATAAATGGAACGGTGGTAAGTTGCATGGCAATATATCTAGGAATGGCTATGGAAATGCCATGATAGGTAGGTATGGTGGCTGTTTTGAGGAAGGTATATGGTGGACGTATGATACCGGTGAAAAGTGCGCAGTATTAGATAGGCTAGCAATGTTAGAAGGAAGAAGAGTGCGTATAATCCATGGACTCAACATTAGTCATAAAGAACTCATATACTTATTGCAAAAATCTACAAGTTATCAAAGCAGAGTATTACGCGCATGCTCCTAGGGGGATAGATTGGTAGGAAAAGACCATCACTCGTCCCCGACCGCCACTCATAAGGAAGACAATCAATTAATAAATTATGCTCCGACTTCATCACATAACGGTTCACCATACGTGCATGCTACGGGAATCACAAACTTTAACACAAGTATTTCTCAAACTCACAACTACTCAACTAGCATCAATCTAATATCACCATCTTTATATCTCAAAACAATTATCAAGCATCAAACTTTTCTTAGTATTCAACACACTCATAAGAATTTTTTTACTAATCTTGAATACCAAGCATATTAGGATTATTTAAGCAAATTACCATGCTATTTAAGACTCTCAAAATAATCTGAGTGAAGCATGAGAGTTCATATATTTCTTCAAAATAAAACCACCGCCGTGCTCTAAAAAGATATAAGTGAAGTACTAGAGCAATAACAAAACTACTCCGAAAGATATAAGTGAAGATCAATGAGTAGTCGGATAATTATTCAACTTATGTGAAGACTCTCCCATTTAAGGATTTCATATCTTGGTATTTTATTCAAACAGCAAGCAAATATAAAGAAAATAAAATGACGCTCCAAGCAAAACACATATCATGTGGTGAATAAAAATATAGCTCCAAGTAAAGTTACCGATGGAAGTAGACGAAAGAGGGGATGCCTTCCGGGGCATCCCAAGCTTAGGCTCTTGGTTATCCTTGAATATTACCTTGGGGTGCCTTGGTAATCCCCAATCTTAGGCTCTTTCCACTACTTATTCCATAGTCCATCGAATCTTTAACCAAAACTTGAAAACTTCACAACACAAAACTTAACAGAAAATCTCATGAGCTCCGTTAGCGAAAGAAAACAAAACACCACTTCAAGGTACTTTAATGAACTCATTCTTTATTTATATTGGTGTTAAACCTACTGTATTCCAACTTCTCTATGGTTTATAAACTATTTTACTAGCCATAGATTCATCAAAATAAGCAAACAACACACGAAAAACAGAATCTGTCAAAAACAGAACAGTCTGTAGTAATCTGTAACTAACGCAAACTTCTGGAACTCCAAAATTCCTAAAATAAATTGGTGGACCTGAGGAATTTGACTAGTAATCATCTGCAAAAAGAATCAACTAAATATCACTCTCCAGTAAAAAGTTGATGCTAATCTCGTGAGCGCTAAAGTTTCTGTTTTTTACAGCATGATCATAAAGACTTCACCCAAGTCTTCCCAAAGGTTCTACTTGGCACAAACACTAATTAAAAAATAAAACAACATCTAAACAGAAGCTAGATGGATTATTTATTCTTAAACAGAACCAAAAAGCAAGAAACAAAAGTAAAATTGGGTTGCCTCCCAACAAGCGCTGACGTTTAACGCCCCTAGCTAGGCATGACGATTTCAATGTTGCTCATATAAAACATAAGAATTGAAACATAAAGAGAGCATCATGAAGAATATGACTAGAAAATTTAAGTCTAACCCACTTCCTATGCATAGGGATTTTGTGAGCAAACAACTTATGGGAAGAATAATCAACTTGCATAGGAAGGTAAAACAAGCATAACTTCAAGATTTTAAGCACATAGAGAGAAAACTTAACATTATTGCAATTCCTACAAGCATATATTCCTCCCTCATAATAATTTTCAGTAGCAAGACGAATTAATTAAACAATATAACCAGCACCTAAATCATTCTTTTCATGATCTACTAGCATAGAAATTTTATTACTCTCCACATAAGCAAAATTCTTTTCATTCGGAATAGTGGGAGTTTCATAAGAGACTTGAATACTATAAATTGTTTCCACATTAAAAGAGTAATGTTCAGAAAAAGGGTAATCATAATCATGACAAGTTCTATAAATATAATCATCACTACTTTTTATAGCATAAGTTTCATCACAACAATCATCATAAGTAGCAACTTTGTTCTCATCATAATCAATTGAAACCTCTTCCAAAATAGTGGATACATCACTAAATAAAGTCATGACCTATCCAAATCCACTTTCATAAATATCACAAGATTCAACATCCTCCAAAATAGTGGGATCACTACTTCCTAAAGTTGACACTCTTTCAAACCCACTTTCATCAATATAATCGTCATAAGTAGGAGGCATGCTATCATCATTACAAATTTGCATATCAAAACTTGGGAGGCTAAAAATGTCATCTTCATTAAACGTAGCATCCCCAAGCTTGGGACAAACATAATTGCAGAAAATATATTCTCAAAAACATCATCTTCATCAAACATGGCATCCCCAAGCTTGGGCCTTTTCATATCATAAGCATAATCACTCTCATCATTAATAGTATGGATAGCACCAATAGTATAGCAATTATCATATTCTTCCAAGAAAGTGCCAAAAAGATTTTCAAGATCATAAGAAGTATCATTATCATACCAATCATAATCATCACAACTAGCAATAGGCATAACGAGATCATCATCAAGTGCATCATATTCCAGAATTATTTTTGATTCATTTTCATGGGGCACAACAATAATAGGAGCAACATTATTTGGGAGAGATATCTTTTTACCTCTCTTACTTTTTCTTTTCTTCTTCTTCACCACATCATGTGTGGGTTCAATCCTCTTTTTGGAGCTCCTTATTAATGAGATTGGTTGAATAGAAGGCTCCTCCTCATTACTTGCTTCATCATAAGAAATAATAGGAGGATATTGGGAAGTCTCTTCCCTTTCGTTAGTATTCTCTTCCTCTTCTATTTGTTTTCTTTTCTTTATGTAATTGGCAATATAAGGATTTTTAATGCAATTCACCGCACAATACATATAAATTTCCTCCAGATCAAATTCAAGAAGTTTATAACGGGCAAATTCTGGAAGATAATTAGTCATACGTTTCATTTCTTCGTAGCCCATAAGCAAACTAAGTTCATTATAATGTGCAAGGGAAATCAAGTCATCGCAATTTTTGGACACGATTAGATCATGAATCTTTTTGCATCGGATAGTTAAATGACCCCGTTCATTGCAAAGTTCACAAGTACGGCCAAGAAAATTTAAATTTTCAGCACAAACATCTAGCCTTTCTTGCAAAAATTTAGTTTCTAAATGCTTATGCCTCTTGCAATATCTATGTTCCCTATTTGGTGTGTACTTGCAAACCCAATACACTCCACAAAAATCGACATGCTTATAAGAGATATTTTTATCATGACTAGTGCAATCATCATTAGTAGCATGGATATTCAAGGAGTTCATACTAACAACATTGCAATCATGCTCATCATTCAAAGATTTAGTGCCAAACATTTTAATACATTCTTCTTCTAACACTTTTGCACAATTTTCCTTTCCATCATACTCACGAAAGATATTAAAAAGATGAAGCATATGAGACAAACTCAATTCCATTTTTTTGTAGTTTTCTTTTATAAACTAAACTAGTGCTAAAACAAGAATCAAAAAGATTCAATTGCAAGATCTAAAGATATACCTTCAAGCACTCACCTCCCCGGCAACGGCGCCAGAAAAGAGCTTAGTTGACGGGGTGTGAGTGTCGCTTACCTAGCTTCCCCGACAACGACGCCAGAAAAGAGCTTGATGTCTACTACACAACCTTCTTCTTGTAGACGTTGTTGGGCCTCCAAGTGCAGAGATTTGTAGGACAGTAGCAAATTTCCCTCAAGTGGATGACCTAAGGTTTATCAATATGTGGGAGGCGTAGGATGAAGATGGTCTCTCTCAAGCAACCATGCAACCAAATAACAAAGAGTCTCCTGTGTCCCCAACACACCCAATACAATGGTAAATTGTATAGGTGCACTAGTTCGGCGAAGAGATGGTGATACAAGTGCGATATGGATGATAGATAAGGGTATTTGTAATCTGAAAATATAAAAACAGCAAGGTAACAAGTGGTAAAAGTGAGCGTAATCGGTATTGCAATGCTAGGGAACAAGGCCTAGGGTTCATACTTTCACTAGTGCAAGTTCTCTCAACAATAATAACATAATTGGATCATATAACTATCCCTCAACATGCAACAAAGAATCACTCCAAAGTCACTAATAGTGGAGAACAAACGAAGAGATTATGGTAGGGTACGAAACCACCTCAAAGTTATTCTTTCCAATCAATCCGTTGGGCTATTCCTATAAGTGTCACAAACAGCCCTAGAGTTCGTACTAGAATAACACCTTAAGACACAAATCAACCAAAACCCTAAGGTCACCTAGATACTCCAATGTCACCTCAAGTATCTGTGGGTATGATTATACGATATGCATCACACAATCTCAGATTCATCTATTCAACCAACACATAGAACCTCAAAGAGTGCCCCAAAGTTTCAACCAAAGAATCAAGACGAAAACGTGTGCCAACCCCTATGCATAGGTTCATGGGCAGAACCCGCAAGTTGATCACCAAAACATACATCAAGTGAATCATGTGATATCCCATTGTCACCACAGATACGCACGGCAAGACATACATCAAGTGTTGTCAAATCATTAAAGACTCAATCCGATAAGATTACTTCAAAGGGAAAACCCAATCCATTATAAGAGAATAGAGGGGGGAGAAGAAACATATGATCCAACTATAATAGCAAAGCTCGCGTATATCAAGATCGTGCCAAATCAAGATCACGAGAGAGAGAGAGAGAGAGAGAGAGAGATCAAACACATAGCTACTGGTACATACCCTGAGCCCCGAGGGTGAACTACTCCCTCCTTGTCATGGAGAGCGCCGGGATGATGAAGATGGCCACCGGTGAGGGTTCCCCCCTCCGGCAGGGTGCCAGAACAGGGTCCCGATTGGTTTTTGGTGGCTACAGAGGCTTGCGGCGGTGGAACTCCCGGTCTATTCTGTTCTTCGAAGTTTTTAGGGTATATGGGTATATATAGGTGGAAGAAGTACGTCAGGGGAGCCACGAGGGGCCCATAAGGGTGGAGGGCCCGCCCTGGGGGGTGGGCGCGCCCCCCTACCTCGTGCCTTCCTCGTTGCTTCTTTGACGTGGACTCCAAGTCTCCCCGGCTGCTTTCCTTCCAAAAATAACTTCTCCAGAAGGTTTCATTCCGTTTCGACTCCGTTTGATATTCCTTTTCTTCGAAGCACTGAAACAAGGGGAAAAACATGAACTGGCACTAGGCTTTGGGTCAATAGGTTAGTCCCAAAAATAATATAAAAGTGTAAATAAAGCCCATAAACATCCAATATAGATAATATAATAGCATGAAACAATCAAAAATTATAGATACGTTGGAGATATATCAACAACTTATGGGAACAAGAATCAACTAGCATAGGAAGGCAAAACAAGCATAACTTCAAAACATTCAACACATAGAGAGGAAACTTGATATTATTGCAATTCCTACAAACATAAGTTCCTCCCTCATAATAATTTTTAGTAGAATCATGAAGAAATTCAACAATATAACCATCACATAAGGCACTCTTTTCATGATGCATAATCATAGAAATTTTGTTACTCTCCACATAAGCAAATTTATTCTCATCAATAGTAGTGGGAGAAAAATTAAAAAAATAACTATCATGTGATTGAAAATTAAAATCATGATGACAAGTTTCATGGTTATTATTATTCAATACAACATACATGTCATCACCATAATCATCATAGATAGCAACTTTGTTATCATAGTCAATTGAAGCCTCATCCAAAATGGTGGATTCATCACTAAATAAAGTCATGACCTCTCCGAATCCACTTTCATCAATACAATCATCATAAATAGGAGGTGTGCAATCATCATAATAAATTTTCTCATCAAAACTTGGGGGACTGAAAATATCATCTTCATGAAATATAGCATCCCCAAGCTTATGGCTTTGCATATCATTAGCATCCTGGATATTCAAAGAATTTATACTAACAACATTGCAATCATGCTCATCATTCAAATATTTTGTGCCAAACATTTTATTGACTTCTTCTTCTTCTAACAATTGAGCACAAGTTTCCGAACCATCATTTTCAATATGATGCAACCTCAATTCCATTTTTTGTAGTTTTCTTTTTATAAACCAAACTAGTGATAAAACAAGAAACTAAAAGATTCAATTGCAAGATCTAAAGATATGCCTTCAAGCACTCACCTCCCTGGCAACGGTGCCAGAAAAGATCTTGATGTCTACTACGCAACTTTATTCTTGTAGACACGTGTTGGGCCTCCAAGCACAAAGTTTTGTTGGACAGTAGCAATTTTCCCTCAAGTGGATGACCTAAGGTTTACCAATCCGTGAGAGGTGTAGGATGAAGATGGTCTCTCTCAAATGACCCTGCAACCAAATACAAGAAATCTCTTGTGTCCCCAACACACCCAATATAATGGAAAATTGTATAGGTGCACTAGTTCGGCGAAGATATGGTGATAAAAGTGTAAGATGGATGGTAGAAATATATTTTTATAATTTGAATAAATAAAAACAGCAAGGTATCAAATAGTAAACATGCACAAAAACGGTATTGCAATGCTTAAAAATGAGGCCTACGGTCCGTACTTTCGCTTGTGCAATCTCTCAACAATGCTAACATAGTTGGATCATATGATTATCCCTCAAAGTGTAACAAAGAATCACTCCCAAGTTCCTATTAGCGGAGAACAAAAGATAGGAATTGTTTGTAGGATACGAAGCCACCTCAAAGCTATTCTTTCTGATCAATCTATTCAAGAGTTCGTACTAAAATAACACAAAGCTATTGTTTCTGTTCAATCTATCCTAGAGTTCGTACTAGAATAACACCAAAGCATATTCATATTCATAATACTTAGTCCACACAAAGAACTACAAGAATTCACCGCGGGAATCCGCAAGTTGAGTGCCAAAACATATATCAAGTGAATCAATATGATACCCCATTGTCACCACGAGTATTCAGTTGCAAGACATATATCAAGTGTTCTCAAATCCATAAAAGTATTCAATCCGGTGACAACGAGATCTCAAAGGGGAAAACTCAATTCATCTCAACAAGATAGAGAGGGAAAAAATCCATATGATCCGACTATATTAATAAAGACCGTGATACATCAAGATCGCGACATCTCAAGAACACGAGAGAGAGAGAGAGAGAGAGAGAGAGAGAGAGAGAGAGAGATTAAACACATAGCTACTGGTACAAACCCTCAGCCCCGAGGGTGGACTACTCCCTCCTCATCGTGGTGGTCGCCGACATGATGAATATGGCCACCGGAGATGATTCCCCCCTCCGGTAGGGTGCCGGAACGGGTCTAGATTGGTTTTCGGTGGCTACGGAGCCCTGCAGTGGCGGAACTTCTGATCTAGGTTAACCCCGAGGGGTTTCAAAATATTTGGGAATTTATAGTGCAAAGAGGGGGTGCGGTAGGCCACCGAGGTGGGCACAACCCACCAGGGCGCGCCAGGGTAGGTTGTGCCCCCCTCGAGGCACCCCCAGGTGCAGCTCTGGCCCATTGGGTTCCTTTCGGTCCATAAAAAATCCACAAAAAGTTTCATGGTGTTTGGAATCCGTTTGATATTGATTTTCTGCGATGTAAAAAAAAGCAAAAATAGCAACTGGCACTGGGCACTGGGTTAATAGGTTAGTCCTAAAAAATGATATAAAGTTGCTATAAAATGATTGTAAAACATCCAAGAATGATAATATATTGGCATGAATACTTCATAAATTATAGATACATTGGAGACGTATCAGCCACACTGTCAGGTGAAAAGTCAAGCCAATTGTCCAGATTCGCCTCCCACCCCCGCGCGCTCGGCCACCACCCTGCCGATCCCGGCGCCGCCCACCGCCCAACACCGCTAGATAGGCCATTCCTCGCCGGAAAAGAGAGAAGGTTTCGTCGTGGTAGCCTCTCCACCATCGTCCGGGTGAGTTTTCCGGCGCTCCGGCCGCGCAGGGTAGTATACCGATGGGTGTACACCCATCACGCTCGCCAGGTGTTTGACATTTTGTCTGCTCGGTGATGGACTCGGACAACGAGGAGGCGCTCGTGTCGCTACTGCAGGTGGAAGCTGATGCCGACGTCCAGGACGAGGAACACCTCATGGACCTCGCCGCCCTCGCCGGCCTACTCACGAGCAATGAAAAGCCGCGGCGAGGTGGCTCGGTGCCGGGGCGGCTGAAAGCAAAGAACTGGCATCATTCGGAAGGCTATTACATGCTCTACTCCGACTACTTCGCCGACGCTCCACTACACAGCGACAAAGTATTTCAGCGCTGTTATCGGATGAGACGAAAGCTTTTCCTCAGGATTGTGAATTCCATCCAGGAGTTCGACAGCTACTTCAAGTGCAAGAAGGATTGCACCGGCAAACTTGGATTCACCTCAATCCAGAAGTGCACGACAACTATGAGGATGCTTGCATACGGAGCTCCCGGTGATTCACTCGACGACTATGGGTGCATGGCCGAGTCCACGACCATTGAGTGTTTCTACAAGTTCTGCAGGGCAGTGGTGGTTGTGTTTGGACCGCAATACTGTGAACACCCAATGCGGAAGACACTACTCGGATCCTAGCACAGAGTGTAGAAAGAGGATTTCCTGGGATGCTTGGAAGCATCGAATGCATGCATTGGAAATGGAAGAACTGCCCATTTGATTGGCAGGGGATGTACAAAGGTGCCTAAGGCGGTTGCAGTGTGGTACTTGAGGCGGTGGCCACACAGGACCTCTGGATTTGGCACTCCTCTTTGGTATGCCAGGAACACACAATGACATCAATGTGCTGCAGTGCTTCCTTGTATTTGCCAAGCTTGTTGAAGGTCATTCTCTTCCGTGAACTTCGAGGTCAATGAGCGGCACTACAACAAGGGGTACTACCTAGCTAATGGCATCTATCCGAGATGGTCTACATTTGTGAATACTATCTCAAACGATGTGCTGGGAGGCAAGAAGTCCCACTTTGCGAAGGTTCAGGAGGCTTGCGGGAAGGATGTCGAGCGGGCATTTGGTGTGCTTCAATCTCGATTTGCTGTTGTCTGGTACCCTGCTCAGACCTGGTCGAAAGATCAAAAGTGGGAGATCATGACTTGCTGTGTCATCTTGCACAACATGATCATTGAGAGCGAGCAGAAAGAGCCAGTGTTTGACACTGAATCATACTACAGGCAGGGTCCTCTTGCCCAAGTTGATCACCAGCTACCGGCAACCTGGACTGCCTACCTTAATATGCATCAGGAGATCCGAGACCCACAGGTGCATCAACAACTGCAGCACGATCTGGTGGAGCACCTATGGAGGCTCAAGGGCAACGCCTAGCTCGACGTGTGATGAAATATGAGTTTTTATTTGTTGAACTATATACTTTGTATTGAACAATTTGTTGTTGAACTATTTGATTTCTATTGATTTTCTGTGATGAACTATGTGATAAAAAAATACTTATATTGAATTCAAGCCGAACCACGGCGAATATGGACCGATTCACGCCGATATCGGGCCATTTTTCATGGAAAGTGGGCCGAAAAGCGGGCACATTTGCGCCAAAAATGGGCTGATATCGGCGCCTGGGGGCGACGGCTGGTTACCAACCACCCCAGAGCCGATTATACCGTCGGCTCGCCCCCCGACGGCGATTTTTATGCCTCCTGAGGGGGCCAACGGCTGGAGATGGTCTTATGTGCTTTGCTGCTGTCGATCTGCAATTGTATTTGTATGCTTGCCGCCGACGTTCGAGGAGGCAGGGACCAAGCGACGACGAGCAGAGGGAGGCTAGTTGGGGAAGCGTACAGGCTATAGATCGCCAAGAAACCAAATCATTGATAAGTTTTTTTGAGACATACCAAATCTTTACCTAATAATAAAGCAAATTGGGTTTCCTTTGTCCGTCATGGCATTTTACAAAAAAATCCCTGTCTTTTCTTAAAATCAACCCGTCGTCCGGATTTAAGACACACCCGAACCGTTATTTCACATTTTTTGAACCCCCCTGATGTTTTAGGTAATTCATCCACGCGAATCATATTTAAGTCAAACAAATGCTTTTTACAATCATCCATATCTTTTAAACCGTAACTCCGATTTGAACATGTTATATATGAAATTTGATTAGAAAAATATGTAGAATATGAATATGAGATTATTTTTACCTGTTAAATATTTTTAAATATTATTTTGGAATATATTTGAGTTAAACCAAATGATTTTCTAAATTATCTGTATCTTTTAAACCGTAACTTTGATTTTAACATATTATATATGAAATTTTATTAGAAAAATGTGTGGAATCTAAATATGATGTTAATTTTACCTGTTAAATATTTTTAAAATATTGTTATGGAAGCAAACTTATAATTTATAGCGCAAGATCCGTTTTTTTTCATACCGACGGTATCCAGATTGCAAATAAATACCCTACTATAACCATATAGGGAAAAGAAAACATCGATAACTACACATGCATACCTCTGAAAAATATCGCAGGGGAAAACAACAGATTTCTCATCGCGAGAGTGAGAGAAAGCGAGAGAGAGAGAGAGAGAGAGATAGAGGGAGAGGGAGAAGAGAGGGAGAGAGAACGCCTTAGGATTAACCATATTCGACACACATTTTTTGTTGTTTTGTGTGAACACCGAGGCCATCACTGGCAAGGATGAGAAGGAGGATAAGCGGCAACATAAATATGATGCCTCGCAAAAATAAAGGAGATGGACCTATTGTGGTCTTGAGTGATGGTTGTTGAGTTAAGAGCGTGTGTTATGTTTTCTCTCCCGTTGCAACGCACGGGCTCTTTTGCTAGTCATTGATAAGTAACGGACATGCGTCACAGTGGGCATGAGAGACAATTTGTACGTGGGCTTATAGGCCTTTTTACTGGTCCATTCATGTGGGCTTTGCAGCTTGATGGGGTCAGGCTTAATTTTCTATTGGGTTCATGTCAAATAAGTCGTACATAAAGAGGGCCCGCCATGTTTTGAAACGCTAAGAGCATCTCCAGCCGTTCAGCCTCCCAGGGCGTCGAAAAAGAGCGGCCTGAGGGCAAACTGGCGCTAGATTGGCCCCTGGGGGCGACCTAGCTCCCAGCCACGCCCCCAAGCGCCACCCCCAAGCCGCGGCAAATTCAAATGTAGTCATTCCCACGCACAAAATAGACGCCACAAATCCAGCGATTAAGAGGCCACAAGTTCGGCGATTGAATGAAAAGTTCGGCGTACAAAAAGCAGAAAGAACGCGCATGCGCATCAGACAGCGAGGTCGGCCTCCGGCGTCGGTGGAGTCGGCGTGCGCGGGCTTGGCGGTGTCGGCATGGCTTCTGTGCTACGGGGAGTCTTGGCGGCATTATCGCTCGGGCTTGGCGAGGGCGTCGGCATGGGCGTGAGCGTGGGCGTGGGCGGTGTACTCGAGGGAAGCTGGTTCAGGATGAGGCCACGCTCCGCCAAGTACCACCCCTTGAACGCCTCGTCGTTGCTCTAGAGCATGTCCGCCCCACCCAGCAGGAAAGCCAGGTCGGTGTTTCTCTTCTTCGCGGCGACGTTGGTCCGGAGTAGGTCGAGCTTGGCGACGCTGCTCGACATCAACGCCGACCACCGCGCGTCGGTCTTCTCTTCACGAAGGATGGCCCGGGCCTGTGCGTCGGCGAGGCAGTGCTCAATGGACTCCTGCACTCGAGCGGTGGCCGCGTCGGCGTGTTTCCCCTTCTTGGCACCTTTGTTGTCATCCGGCCGCCCTTCTGACGTGCCCGGAGTCGGCGCGTCCGGCTTGTAGGTCTCCTTGGCCTTGTCCAGGGTGCACCCGACTTCCCCCCACTTGTCGCACTTGTCAATGCGCTTGTAAACATGGAGGTACTTGAATTCAGTGTCGCTGTTGCCCTGCCGATACATGGCGAACATGCGCAGCAACTGCGCGGAGGAACAAACTGTTGGCGGGCGCACACGGCGAAGAGAGGCGAGAAACCCGCGTGGCATACCTGATCCTCAATGATGGCGCCGCTCTCCGGGCGAGCCGCAACCTCCTCGATGACCCCATGCCATTTGTTGCATGCCCCCTGGGTACGCCCCCAATGGTTCGCCATCGCCTTTGACCCGCTCTACATGTAGACGCCTTTGAAGTAGGGGTCGACGAGCTTGCGCTCGTCGAGCTCGGCCTTGATGCGCTCCCAGTACGTCTTGATATTCTGGTTCGTGCCGGTGGTCGGGTCGAGGCAAATGACTTTCCATGCTTCGGCGAGGCATTCCTCCTCCTTGGACGCCCACTTGATGCGCGGCTCGCCTGACCTGGCCACCCTCTTCTTCTTCTTGCGCCTCCTCGTCGGAACAGTCGCCAGCTCCTCCTCGTCCTCCTCCTCTTCGTCCTCCTCCTCTTCGTCCTCCTCCTCTTCGTCCTCCTCCTCCTGCTCCTCCTGCTCCTCCTACTCCTCCTCGCCGTAGACGTAGCCGAGCTCGCCATCCATGCCGCCGCTGAGATCCACCGTGTCGTCCGGGGTGACGAACACGGGAGACGCGGCGGCCGCGGCCGAACCTGCCGCGATGATGTCGTCCATGTCGGCCTCGGTCTCGTCGGTGTCGCCGAGGTGCGAGAATGGAAGCGTGCCACGGCGGAGTGGGGGCGTTGGGGAGGAAGCGTAGGCGGGCGGTGAGTAGTTGTATGGAGGGTACTGCATGCCGGTGAAGGCGGGCGAGGGCGTGCGCTGGGCCGGCTGTCCATGGGGGAAGGTGACGTTTGGGTTGAACCCACCGTGCGCGTCCCCGTCCGCGTAGCCCGGCGAGGGCGGTCCCCATGGCTGCGGCGACGGAGAGCCGACGCCTTGCTGGCCCAGGGCGTGTACTAGGCGTGGCTGCCGGGTGGATTCATCATCCCCGCGCGAGTCACCTCGGCCTCGGCTTGGTCCGCCGAAGCGGCAGCGGCAGCTGCGCGTGCCGCGTTGTCACGGACCTTCTTGGTGATGGCCCTGTTCTGCTGGTCAGCGGTGACAGCCTCCCGTTGCTAAACTTCCGCCCACTCGGTGTTTGACATGCCCGATGGCTTGGACGGCGGGGCCCTCAGCTTCCTCTGCTTCGGCTGGGCGACGGAGGCGACCGTGGTTGCTGCGGCATGGGGGATGACGTACTTCTTCGGTGGCATGGCGGCCAGCTGGGAGGCGAGCAGGAGGGAGATTGGCGGGAGGAATGGAGAAAATGGGAGGAAAGTGGGGAAAAGAGGGAAGAAACGGCGGGAAGAGGCGCTCGACTCGTCGACAGGGCGGACCCACGCGCCGGGTTCTTCCTGGGTCCGCCGGCACCAGTTTCGGCTCGAGCCGGCGAAAAAGGGCTTCTGGGGGCGACTGGGCCGTTTTTTCGGCGCCGGCGCGGCAAAAACGCCTGGGGAGGGCCTGTTGGGGGCGCGGCTGGAGATGCTCTAAGGCGGCAGGGGTGATTGTGAGGTGATCGGTTCCTACGGTAGGGTTAGGGTTTCGGCTCCGGGGTGGTTGGGCTACGACGGCGTGTGGGCAGCCATTGCGTCTCCCTATGCCTCGGCTGGTGTGTCTGTGTCCCCCTGCCGTGGAGCGGTGCTGATGGCGGGGGCGGTAGAGCGTGGTTCTGTGCCGCGTTCTGGGGCATCTCCATCTGCTCAGTCCAGGGCGGTGACGTCGCCGTCGGCCAGGAAGGATGGCGAATTGGCTAGCAAGCAAGACCCCGGACCCGACGGCGAGTCTCAGCAAGAGGCTTGCTGGCATGGTGTTGATGGACAAGGAGGTCGAAGGTTTTGTCTTTGAGGATCCAGATCCTGCTGTCCAGAAACGGTGTCATTGGTTGGCAGTTGGCAAGGTATGTTCCCCAAGACCCTTGAAGATGACATCACTAGAGAGGACGATGCTGAGGGCATGGGGATTGCATAGGGAGGCGAAGTTCAGTGAGATTGGTCCAAATATCATTATGGTGCACTTTGGGAGTGAAGGAGATTGGAAGCATGTATTGAATAATGGACCGTGGCAGTTTGATTTCAATGTTATGATCTTGAAGGATTATGAGGGCAATAGTAGGCTGCTAGAGATGGTTTTTGACAGGGTTGATATATGGGTGAGAGTTTTGGAACTCCCCCGGATAGAAGGACAAAGGTGTTTGGTAAGGCGCTCGGGAATTGGCTTGGAGACATAGTGAAAGTGGATGTAGACGGAGATGGATTTGCGTGAGGAGGATATCTAAGGGTACAGGCTACGACCTCGGTATTTTAGCCTTTGGTCCGTGGATTCTACCTAAAGAAATCTAAGGAGGATACCGAGAAGACGTGGTTTGATTTCTAGTATGAGAAGATTCGCCACTTCTGTTTCGATTGTGGGAGATTGGTTCATGTTGGAGGTCGGTGTGATCCACCCAATAACTCGTCTGATCAGTGGGGTGGATGGCTAAGGGCTTCCCCTGGTCGTAATACTCCGGGTGGAGAGGGTTCAACTAGTGGTGCGACGGGGAGCTCCAGTAGTAGGGGCGGTATTCACACTGGTGATACCATGCAGTCTCGTCTGGATCACCCAATGGTGAGAGATCTCCCCACAAGAAGGAACCTTAATACTGATTTCTCAGGATCAGGTTATGCTCGCAATGGCAAGAGCTTCTGTCAGGTTGGAGCGGGGGTCAACAGCCCGGGTAAGGAGCAATACAGGTCGGGGTCTGAGAGGGAAAGAGACCTACATGATGGCCTAGAGCAGCGCCGTGAACATGATTTGAGGCATAATTTGGTGGAGCAACAGTACATGGACAGAAGGGAAGATGCAGGTAGAGCTGATTGGTATATTAAAGGCAAAGGAATGGCTCGGGGCTACAGAGGGAGGTATGCCGAGGGGGAGGGCCGGGGCGTCTATCATGGGAAGGGAGGTTCACATGGTTTGAATGCCAGGCGAAGGGGTACGTACAGGCGAAAGCATAGGGATGATCTGGACAGACGCCCACGTCATGAGTCATTTGAAAGGTTTGCTGGAGATAATAGGAAGAGGAGGCCTAAGCAAGTGTGGGTGGCTAAGGGGGAGTAGGATGTGTTCATTCGCGAAATGAGGCAGACACTATAGGAAATCAGCTTATTTGCCGTCCGCCATGGCAGACGGCAAAGGCACCAAAGGCAGACAACAAAGCTCTTTGCCGTCTGCCATCAACGGTAAAGCTGCCCGGCAAAGAACATGACGGTAAACAGGTTCTTTGTCGTCTTCTTTCTCAAATAGGACGGCAAAGAACCTTTGCCGCCCGTGGCGGACGACAAAGAATCTGGATGGTAATGAACGAGCGTTAGCCATGTTAGGTGGCTAACGGCAGCCTTTGTCGTCTGCCACAGACGGCAAAGGAACCAAATGGTATAGCTCCCGGGTTGCACAGGTCGTTGTCACGTGGTCTATTTGTCGTCCGTGGCAAACGGCAAAGAGCCCTTTGCCGTCGGTGTCAGACGACAAAGAGGTTGTATTGCCTCTTTTTCTGTTTTTTCTTATATCCAAGCAATTTCACAGCAAAATATATGACATATTTTTTTCACAGGGCAATTTCACAGCACACATATGACATATCCAACACACAAGTTTCATGAATACATAATCAACACATAGTTCCATCAATACATATTACAATAGTTTCACATTGTTTGTCCAACACATATCCATCCATCCATATAACAAGTTCCACATTGTTCATCAATATGAAAGAAAAGCAAAAAAGAAAAAGAAGCAATCCATCCATGCAAGCTTCCGTGAAGTAAATGAAATCTGCAAAATGGGAAACAAGAAAGTTAGAAGAAGAAAACTAGAATGGATCATATTAGAGCTTACATATGTAATTATGACATTTTTGAGCTAACTAAGCTAATTATGTCAATTTGGAGGAAAATAAGGTAAGTATAGGTCATTTTTGTGCTAACATGAGTAATTATGCCATTTTTGAGCTAACATAGGTAAGATTGGTCATTTTGGAGCTAACCTAGCTAAAATGGATCATATTGGAGCTAACCTAGGTAAACTTGTTCATTTTGGAGGTAACCTAGGTAAAATGGATCATATTTGAGCTAACCTAGGTAAAATGGGTCATTTTGGAGCTAACCTGGCTAATTATGCCATTTTTGAGTTAACTAAGCATATTATGCCATTTTTTTACATAAGTAAGCTAAGTATAGGTCTTTATTGAGCTAACCTAGGTAACTAAGCATATTAGAGCTAATTTAGCATTTTAGAGCCAACTTAGGTCATTTTGTAGATAACTTACGTAACATTGATCATTTTGGAGCTAATTAAGCTTATTATGTCATTTTCGAGGAAAATAAGCCAAGTATATGACATATATGAGGTTACCAAGGTTGTTATTGTTGGGGAACGTTGCAGAAAACAAAAATTTTCCTACTCGTTTCACCAAGATCATCTAGGAGTTCATCTAGCAACGAGTGATTAGATGCATCTACATACCTTTGTAGATCGCGAGCGGAAGCGTTCAAAGAACGGGGATGATGTAGTCGAACACGACGTGATCCAAATCACCGATGACCAGTGCCGAACGGACGGCACCTCCGCGTTCAACACACGTACGGAACAGCCACGTCTCCTCCTTCTTGATCCAGCAAGGGAGGGAGGAGAGGTTGAGGGAGATGGCACCAGCAGCAGCACGACGGCGTGGTGTTGATGGAGCTGCAGTACTCCGGCAGAGCTTCGCTAAGCACTATGGAGGTGGAGGAGGTGTTGGGGAGGGAGAAGGAGGCAACCAAAGGCCAAGGCGTTCAGGTATGAAGTCCCTCCTCTCCCCCACTATATATAGGGGTGCCAAGGGGGGGTGGCCGGCCCTAGGAGATCCAATCTCCTAGGGGGTGCGGCGGCCAAGGGGGGTTTCCCTCCCCCCCAAGGCACCTAGGAGGTGCCTTACCCTCCTAGGACTCTTGCCCCCTTAAACCCTAGGCGCATGGGCCTATGTGGGGCTGGTGCCCTTGGCCCATTAGGCCAAGGCGCACCCCCTTACAGCCCATGTGGCCCCCCGGGACAGGTGGACCCACCCGGTGGACCCCCGGGACCCTTCCGGTGGTCCCGGTACAATACCGATAACCCCGAAACTTGTCCCGATGCCTGAAACAAGACTTCCTATATATAAATCTTTACCTCCGGACCATTCCGGAACTCCTCGTGACATCCGGGATCTCATCCGGGACTCCGAAAAACATTCGGGTTACTGCATATACATATCCCTACAACCCTAGCGTAACTGAACCTTAAGTGTGTAGACCCTACGGGTTCGGGAGACAAGCAGACATGACCGAGACGACTTTCCGGTCAATAACCAACAGCGGGATCTGGATACCCATGTTGGCTCCCACATGCTCCACGATGATCTCATCGGATGAACCACGATGTCGAGGATTCAATCAACCCCGTACGCTATTCCCTTTGTCTATCGATATGTTACTTGCCCGAGATTCGATCGTCGGTATCCCAATACCTCGTTCAATCTCGTTACCGGCAAGTCACTTTACTCGTACCGTAATGCATGATCCCGTGACCAGACACTTGGTCACTCTGAGCTCATTATGATGATGCATTACCGAGTGGGCCCAGTGATACCTCTCCGTCATACGGAGTGACAAATCCCAGTCTTGATCCATGTCACCCAACAGACACTTTCGGAGATACCCGTAGTCTACCTTTATAGTCACCCAGTTACGTTGTGACGTTTGGCATACACAAAGCACTCCTACGGTATCCGGGAGTTACACGATCTCATGGTCTAAGGAAAAGATACTTTGACATTGCAAAACTCTAGCAAACGAACTATACGATCTTGTGCTATGTTTAGGATTGGGTCTTGTCCATCACATCATTCTCCTAATGATGTGATCTCGTTATCAATGACATCCAGTGTCCATAGTCAGGAAATCATGACTATCTGTTGATCAACGAGCTAGTCAACTAGAGGCTCACTAGGGACATGTTGATGTCTGTTATTCACACATGTATTACGATTTCCGGATAACACAATTATAGCATGAATAAAGACAATTATCATGAACAAGGAAATATAATAATAATGCTTTTATTATTGCCTCTAGGGCATATTTCCAACAGTCTCCCACTTGCACTAGAGTCAATAATCTAGTTACATTGTGATGAATCGAACACCCATGGAATTCTGGTGTTGATCATGTTTTGCTCTAGGGAGAGGTTTAGTCAACGGATCTGCTACATTCAGGTCCGTATGTACTTTACAAATCTCTATGTCTCCATCTTGAACATTTTCACGAATGGAGTTGAAGCGACGCTTGATGTGCCTTGTCTTCTTGTGAAACCTGGGCTCCTTGGCAAGTGCAATAGCTCCAGTGTTGTCACAGAAGAGCTTGATCGGCCCCGACGCATTGGGTATGACTCCTAGGTCGGTGATGAACTCCTTCACCCATATTGCTTCATGTGCTGCCTCCGAGGCTGCCATGTACTCCGCTTCACATGTAGATCCCGCCACGACGCTTTGCTTGCAACTGCACCAGCTTACTGCCCCACCATTCAAAATATACACGTATCCGGTTTGTGACTTAGAGTCATCCAGATCTGTGTCGAAGCTAGCGTCGACGTAACCCTTTACGACGAGCTCTTCGTCACCTCCATAAACGAGAAACATTTCCTTAGTCCTTTTCAGGTACTTCAGGATATTCTTGACCGCTGTCCAGTGTTCCTTGCCGGGATTACTTTGGTACCTTCCTACCAAACTGACGGCAAGGTTAACATCAGGTCTGGTACACAGCATGGCATACATAATAGAACCTATGGCTGAGGCATAGGGGATGACGCTCATCTCTTCTATATCTTCTGCCGTGGTCGGACATTGAGCTGAGCTCAATTTCACACCTTGTAACACAGGCAAGAACCCTTTCTTGGATTGATCCATATTGAACTTCTTCAATATCTTATCAAGGTATGTGCTTTGTGAAAGACCTATGAGGCGTCTCGATCTATCTCTATAGATTTTGATGCCTAATATATAAGCAGCTTCTCCAAGGTCCTTCATTGAAAAACTTTTATTCAAGTAGGCCTTGATGCTGTCCAAGAGTTCTATATCATTTCCCATCAAAGTATGTCATCTACATATAATATGAGAAATGCTACAGAGCTCCCACTCACTTTCTTGTAAACGCAGGCTTCTCCATAAGTCTGTGTAAACCCAAACGCTTTGATCATCTCATCAAAGCGAATGTTCCAACTCCGAGATGCTTGCACCAGCCCATAAATCGAGCGTTGGAGCTTGCACACTTTGTCAGCATTCTTAGGATCGACAAAACCTTCCGGCTGCATCATATACAATTCTTCCTTAAGGAAACCATTAAGGAATGCCGTTTTGACGTCCATTTGCCATATTTCGTAATCATAGAATGCGGCAATTGCTAACATGATTCGGACGGACTTCAGCTTCGCTACCGGTGAGAAAGTCTCATCGTAGTCAACCCCTTGAACTTGTCGATAACCCTTAGCGAACAAGCCGAGCTTTATAGATGGTCACATTACCATCCGCGTCTGTCTTCTTCTTAAAGATCCATTTATTTTCTATGGCTCGCCGTTCAACGGGCAAGTCAGTCAAAGTCCATACTTCGTTTTCATACATGGATCCTATCTCGGATTTCATGGCTTCTAGCCATTTGTCGGAATCCGGTCCCGCCATCGCTTCTTCATAGTTCGAAGGTTCACCGTTGTCTAACAACATGATTTCCAAGACAGGGTTGCCGTACCACTCTGGTGCGGAACGTGTCCTTGTGGACCTTCGAATTTCAGTAGGAGCTTGATCAGAAGTATCTTGATCATTATCATTAACTCCTCTCTAGTCGGTGCTGGCACCTCAGGAACATTTTCTTGAGTTGCGCCATTTTCCGGTTCAAGAGGTAATACTTCATCAAGCTCTACTTTCCTCCCACTTACTTCTTTCGAGAGAAACTCTTTCTCCAGAAAGGACCCATTCTTGGCAACAAAGATCTTGCCTTCGGATCTGAGGTAGAAGGTGTACCCAATAGTTTCTTTTGGGTATCCTATGAAGACGCATTTTTCCGATTTGGGTTCGAGCTTTTCAGGTTGAAGTTTCTTGACATAAGCATCGCATCCCCAAACTTTTAGAAACGACAGCTTAGGTTTCTTCCCAAACCATAATTCATACGGTGTCGTCTCAACGGATTTCGACGGAGCCCTATTTAAAGTGAATGCGGCAGTCTCTAAAGCATAGCCCCAAAAAGAAAGCGGTAAATCGGTAAGAGACATCATAGATCGCACCATATCTAACAGAGTGCGATTACGACGTTCGGACACACCATTACGCTGAGGTGTTCCAGGCGGCGTGAGTTGTGAAACTATTCCACATTTTCTTAAGTGTGCCCAAACTCGTGACTCAAGTATTCTCCTCCACGATCTGATCGCAGAAACTTGATTTTCCTGTCACGTTGATTTTCAACCTCACTCTGAAATTCCTTGAACTTTTCAAAGGTTTCAGACTTGTGTTTCATTAAGTAGATATACCCATACCTACTTAAATCATCAGTGAGGGTGAGAACATAACGATAGCCACCGCGAGCCTCAACACTCATTGGACCGCACACATCGGTATGTATGATTTCCAATAAGTCGGTTGCTCGCTCCATTGTTCCTGAGAACGGAGTCTTGGTCATTTTACCCATAAGGCATGGTTCGCACGTGTCAAATGATTCATAATCAAGAGACTCTAAAAGTCCATCAGCATGGAGCTTCTTCATGCGTTTGACACCTATGTGACCAAGGCGGCAGTGCCACAGGTATGTGGGACTATCATTATCAACCTTACTTCTTTTGGTACTCACATTATGAATATGTGTAGCATCACGTTCGAGATTCATAAAGAATAAACCATTCACCATAGGAGCATGACCATAAAACATATCTCTCATAAAAATGGAACAACCATTATTCTCAGATTTAAAAGAGTAGCCATCTCGAATTAAACGAGATCCCGATACAATGTTCATGCTCAAAGCTGGCACTAAATAACAATTATTAAGGTTTAAAACTAATCCCGAAGGGAGATGCAGAGGTAGCGTGCCGACGGCGATCACATTGACCTTGGAACCATTCCCGACGCGCATCGTCACCTCGTCCTTTGCTAGTTTCCGCTTATTCCGCAGCCCCTGCTTTGAGTTACAAATGTGAGCAACTGCACCGGTATCAAATACCCAGGAGCCACTACGGGCACTAGTAAGGTACACATCAATTACATGTATATCACATATACCTTTTGTTTTGCCGGCCTTCTTATCCGCTAAGTACTTAGGGCAGTTCCGCTTCCAGTGACCGCTTCCCTTGCAATAAAAGCACTCAGTCTCGGGCTTGGGTCCATTCTTTGGCTTCTTCCCGGCAGCTTGCTTGCCGGGCGCGGCAACCTCCTTGCCGTCCTTCTTGAAGTTCTTTTTACCCTTGCCTTTCTTGAACTTAGTGGTTTTATTGACCATCAACACTTGATGTTCCTTCCTGACTTCTACCTCTGCTGATTTCAGCATAGCAAATACTTCAGGAATGGTCTTTTCCATCCCCTGCATATTGAAGTTCATCACAAAGCTCTTGTAGCTTGGTGGAAGCGACTGGAGGATTCTGTCAATGACCGCATCATCCGGGAGATTAACTCCCAGCTGAGTCAAGCGGTTATGCAACCCAGACATAGTGAGTATGTGCTCACTGACAGAACTGTTTTCCTCCATCTTACAGCTGAAGAATTTGTCGGAGACTTCATATCTCTCGACCCGGGCATGAGCTTGGAAAACCATTTTCAGCTCTTCGAACATCTCATATGCTCCATGTCTCTCAAAACGCTTTTGGAGCCCCGGCTCTAGGCTGTAAAGCATGCCGCACTGAACGAGGGAGTAGTCATCGAAACGTGCCTGCCAAGCGTTCATAACGTCTTGTTCCGCAGGGAGAACGGGTGCGTCACCAAGCGGTGCTTGTAGGACATAATCTTCTTGGCAGCTATGAGGATGATCCTCAGGTTCCGGACCCAGTCCGTATAGTTGCTGCCATCGTCTTTCAGCTTAGTTTTCTCTAGGAACGCGTTGAAGTTGAGGACTACGTTGGCCATTTGATCTACAAGACATATTGCAAAGATTTTAGACTAAGTTCATGATAATTAAGTTCAACTAATCAAATTATTAGTGAACTCCCACTTAGATTAGACATCCCTCTAGTCATCTAAGTATTACATGATCCGAGTTAAACTAGACCGTGTCCGATCATCACGTGAGACGGACTAGTCAACATCGGTGAACATCTTCATGTTGATCGTATCTTCTATACGACTCATGCTCGACCTTTCGGTCTTCTGTGTTCCGAGGCCATGTCTGTACATGCTAGGCTCGTCAAGTCAACCTAAGTGTTTGCATGTGTAAATCTGTCTTACACCCGTTGTATGTGAACGTCTGAATAAAACACCCGATCATCACGTGGTGTTTTGAAACAGCGAACTGTCGCAACGGTGCACAGTTAGGGGGAACACTTCTTGAAATTGTATGAGGGATCATCTTATTTACTACCGTCGTTCTAAGTAAACAAGATGCAAAACATGATAAACATCACATGCAATCAAATAATAAACGTGACATGATATGGCCAATATCACACAGCTCCTTTGATCTCCATCTTGGGGCTCCATGATCATCTTGTCACCGGCTTGACACCATGATCTCCATCATCATGATCTCCATCATCGTGTCTCCATGAAGTTGCTCGCCAACTATTACTTCTACTACTATGGCTAACGCGTTTAGCAATAAAGTAAAGTAATTTACATGGCGTTTCTTGATGACACGCAGGTCATATAAAAGAATAAAGACAACTCCTATGGCTCCTGCCGGTTGTCATACTCATCGACATGCAAGTCGTGAATCCTATTACAATAGCATGAACATCTCATACATCACATATAGATCATTCATCATTCATCACAACTTTGGCCATATCATATCACAAACCACTTGCTGCAAAAACAAGTTAGACGTCCTCTAATTGTTGTTGCAAGTTTTACGTGGCTGAATTAGGGTTCTAGCAAGAACGTTTTCTTACCTACGTTAAAGCCACAACGTGATTTGTCAACTTCTATTTACCCTTCATAAGGACCCTGTTCATCGATTCCGCTCCAACTAAAGTAGGAGAGACAGACACCCGCCAGCCACCTTATGCAACTAGTGCATGTTAGTCGGTGGAACCGGTCTCACGTAAGCGTACGTGTAAGGTTGGTCCGGGCCGCTTCATCCCACAATACCGCTGAAGCAAGAAAGGACTAGTAACGGCAAGAAAGTTGACAAATCTACGCCCACAACAAATTGTGTTCTACTCGCGCAAGAAGAACTACGCATAGACCTAGCTCATGATGCCACTGTTGGGGAACGTTGCAGAAAACAAAATTTTCCTACTCGTTTCACCAAGATCATCTAGGAGTTCATCTAGCAACGAGTGATTAGATGCATCTACATACCTTTGTAGATCGCGAGCGGAAGCGTTCAAAGAACGGGGATGATGTAGTCGTACTCGACGTGATCCAAATCACCGATGACCAGCGCCGAACGGACGGCACCTCCGCGTTCAACACACGTACGGAACAGCCACGTCTCCTCCTTCTTGATCCAGCAAGGGAGGGAGGAGAGGTTGAGGGAGATGGCACCAGCAGCAGCACGACGGCGTGGTGTTGATGGAGCTGCAGTACTCCGGCAGAGCTTCGCTAAGCACTATGGAGGTGGAGGAGGTGTTGGGGAGGGAGAAGGAGGCAACCAAAGGCCAAGGCGTTCAGGTATGAAGTCCCTCCTCTCCCCCACTATATATAGGGGTGCCAAGGGGGGGTGGCCGGCCCTAGGAGATCCAATCTCCTAGGGGGTGCGGCGGCCAAGGGGGGTTTCCCTCCCCCCAAGGCACCTAGGAGGTGCCTTACCCTCCTAGGACTCTTGCCCCCTTAAACCCTAGGCGCATGGGCCTATGTGGGGCTGGTGCCCTTGGCCCATTAGGCCAAGGCGCACCCCCTTACAGCCCATGTGGCCCCCCGGGACAGGTGGACCCACCCGGTGGACCCCCGGGACCCTTCCGGTGGTCCCGGTACAATACCGATAACCCCGAAACTTGTCCCGATGCCCGAAACAGGACTTCCCATATATAAATCTTTACCTCCGGACCATTCCGGAACTCCTCGTGACGTCCGGGATCTCATCCGGGACTCCGAACAACATTCGGGTTACTGCATATACATATCCCTACAACCCTAGCGTAACTGAACCTTAAGTGTGTAGACCCTACGGGTTCGGGAGACAAGCAGACATGACCGAGACGACTCTCCGGTCAATAACCAACAGCGGGATCTGGATACCCATGTTGGCTCCCACATGCTCCACGATGATCTCATCGGATGAACCACGATGTCGAGGATTCAATCAACCCCGTACGCTATTCCCTTTGTCTATCGATATGTTACTTGCCCGAGATTCGATCGTCGGTATCCCAATACCTCGTTCAATCTCGTTACCGGCAAGTCACTTTACTCGTACCGTAATGCATGATCCCGTGACCAGACACTTGGTCACTCTGAGCTCATTATGATGATGCATTACCGAGTGGGCCCAGTGATACCTCTCCGTCATACGGAGTGACAAATCCCAGTCTTGATCCATGTCACCCAACAGACACTTTCGGAGATACCCGTAGTCTACCTTTATAGTCACCCAGTTACGTTGTGACGTTTGGCATACCCAAAGCACTCCTACGGTATCCGGGAGTTACACGATCTCATGGTCTAAGGAAAAGATACTTTGACATTGCAAAACTCTAGCAAACGAACTATACGATCTTGTGCTATGTTTAGGATTGGGTCTTGTCCATCACATCATTCTCCTAATGATGTGATCTCGTTATCAATGACATCCAGTGTCCATAGTCAGGAAATCATGACTATCTGTTGATCAACGAGCTAGTCAACTAGAGGCTCACTAGGGACATGTTGATGTCTGTTATTCACACATGTATTACGATTTCCGGATAACACAATTATAGCATGAATAAAGACAATTATCATGAACAAGGAAATATAATAATAATGCTTTTATTATTGCCTCTAGGGCATATCTCCAACAGTTATGCCATTTCAATCCTAAGTAAGCTAATTATGCCATTTTTTACATAAGTAAGCTAAGTGTATGTCATTTCTTAGCAAACCTAGGTAACTAAGCATATTAGAGATAACTTAGCATATTAGAGCTAACTTAGGTCATTTTGGAGGAAACAAAGCTAAGTATAGATCATTTTGGAGCTAAGTAAGCTAATTATGTCATTTTGGAGGAAGATAAGCTAAGTCTAAGCATTTTGGAGGAAATAAAGCTAAGTCTAGGTCTTTATGCATTTGGTAAGCAAAACACTAGAGAAAACTTACCGTCATCACGGAGGTGAAGCACCGGCGTGGCTCGTGCCGGTACCACCACTTGGAGAAGGGTCGTGTGATGCTTGTCTGGAGGCACGCTGCACCAAAGATCATTTGCAATGTCTCGTTAGCATGACGACACTCAAATGTTAATACTAGTAACTAATGACCATTCAAATTAAACTCAGCGTGGTCCCCGGAGCAATATCTGGCATCGACGGAGGGCTCTGACAGGCCTTTTTGCACACAGACTGCACATTTGGTTTTCACGGGTCAGTCATACTAGTTAGTAATGAAAAGAACATGAAGTGAATGATTTGGCTAATATGAAGAAGAAACTTACCATGAGGAGCTCGTACATGGCCCGATTCTGCATGTCATTCCGTGCCCTCTCCTCCTCCATCAACCTTGTCATTCTCTCCTCCAACTCCCGCTGCTTCTCCTCTGCCATCCGGTCCCTCTCCGCCATAAGTGCCTGGGTTCTATCTCTCTCACTCTGAAGAGCAGCCTGCAACACCACTCCTCGTTAGCATTGTAATCATCGATGGCTGCACACACAATGTAATGCTTGAAAGAAATCTGAGTGTACAACTAACCTGGAAGGCAAGCTCGATTGGCCGTGGACGAGGCCTTATCTCAGGATCTGAGCTCGTTTGGCGCGCCTTGATCTTCGGGAGAGTGCAAGGACAACGGATAAGTCCATCTCCAATGGCTATCGAGCCATGGGACCTCCAGCCACCAGATATCATCACTAGCTCCGGATCAAACGGACCGCTCGGGTTAAAGTCCTTCCCTTTGCTCGCCTTCTCCTCATCTCTATACTTCACGAGCTTGTTGTGGGAGGAGATGTTGGTGAAGTTCTCTGGATGACCGAGGTCAGATGCAGAGAATGCCTTGGCCTTCTTGTACGGGGCACTATGGGCCATGGCATAGAGGTCGAACACCTCTGGCACCGGTGCCATATTGTATTCCGCCTAAAAGAGAGGACTATAGTATTAGAAATTAAAGGGCTCAAGCTAGCATGATAGAATGAATTGCATGAATCATGAAGCAAACCACATACCCAGTTCCGCCCGTATTGATATAAGTTGGCGCTGCCTTGATGGTGTGGCACACCTCTCATTTGGGCACGCTTGTCCTTGTCACCTTTGTGGACGGCCCGCCATGCGTCTGAGCACCACTCATCCACCAACGCCTCCCAACAATCCATCTTATCTGCACACCATCTCGGGGGAACCTAAGTCAGTAAAGAGAAACTTGAGCGCTACGTCTATGAATCAAATCAACGAAACTAAGAACAAGGCCTTAAGAATATAGGAAATTACCTTCATGTACTCCTTCTTCAGAAACTTTCCGCGACACTTCTTCTTGCGCTTCCGAACACCACGCGAGGCAAAGTAGTCTCGAACAGCCAGCACCCGAGCCTCGTGCCGTAAGTTTTGTAGTAGGCGCCTGCACTCGGCATCGATAACCTGTGCACATGCCTCCTTGTATCCCTCCTCACACCTGTAGAAGGTATGTAATCAAACGAGACAACATTGATTAGTACAATAACTAAGCTTGTTCGAAGATTTTTAATTGTGTAAATGAGAAATTTGTTGGGGAACGTTGCATAAAATAAAAAAAATCTATGTTCACCAAGATCAATCTATGAGTTCATCTAGCAACGAGAGAGAGGAGTGCATCTACATACCCTAGTAGATCGAGCGGAAGCGTTCAAGAGAACGGGGTTGAGGGAGTCGTACTCGTCGTGATCCAAATCACCGGAGATCCTAGCGCCGAACGAACGGCACCTCCGCGTTCAACACATGTACGGTCAGTGTGACATATCCTCCTTCTTGATCCAGCAAGGGGGAAGGAGAGGTTGATGAAGATCCAGCAGCACGACGGCGTGGTGGTGGATGCAGCAGGGATCCGGCAGGGCTTCGCCAAGTGACTACGGGAGGGAGAGGTGTACCAAGGGGGGAAGGGAGGCGCCAGATGTCAGGGTGCGGCTGCCCTCCCACCCCCCTCTTTATATAGGGACCCCAGGGGGGGCGCCGGCCCTAGGAGATGCGATCTCCTAGGGGGGCGGCGGCCAAGGGGGGAAACTTGCCCCCAAGGCAAGTGGAGGCGCCCCCTCCCCTAGGGTTCCCAACCCTAGGCGTAGAGGGGGGCCCAGGAGGGGCGCACCAGCCCACCAGGGGCTGGTTCCCCTCCCACTTCAGCCCATGGGGCCCTCCGGGATGGGTGGCCCCACCCGGTGGACCCCGGGACCCTTCCAGTGGTCCCTGTACAATACCGGTGACCCCCGAAACTTTCCCGATGGCCGAAACTCGACTTCCCATATATAATTCTTTACCTTCGGACCATTCTGGTACTCCTCGTGACGTTCGGGATCTCATCCGGGACTCCGAACAACTTTTTCTTTGCTGCATGCTAATATCTTTACAACCCTAGCATCACCGAACCTTAAGTGTGTAGACCCTACGGGTTTGGGAGACACGCAGACATGACCGAGACTGCTCTCCGGTCAATAACCAACAGCGGGATCTGGATACCCATGTTGGCTCCCACATGCTCCTCGATGATCTCATCGGATGAACCACGATGTCGAGGATTCAAGCAACCCCGTATACAATTCCCTTTGTCAATCAGTACGTTTACTTGCCCGAGATTCGATCATCGGTATCCCAATACCTCGTTCAATCTCGTTACCGGCAAGTCACTTTACTCGTACTGTAATGCATGATCTCGTGTCCAGACACTTGGTCACTTTGAGCTCATTATGATGATGCATTACCGAGTGGGCCCAGAGATACCTCTCCGTCATACGGAGTGACAAATCCCAGTCTCGATCCGTGTCAAGCCAACAGACACTTTCGGAGATACCTGTAGTGCACCTTTATAGTCACCCAGTTACGTTGTGATGTTTGGTACACCCAAAGCACTCCTACGGTATCCGGGAGTTACACGATCTCATGGTCTAAGGAAAGGATACTTGACATTGGAAAAGCTCTAGCAAACGAACTACACGATCTTGTGCTATGCTTAGGATTGGGTCTTGTCCACACATCATTCTCCTAATGATGTGATCCCATTATCAATGACATCAATGTCCATAGTCAGGAAACCATGACTATCTGTTGATCAACGAGCTAGTCAACTAGAGGCTCACTAGGGACATATTGTGGTCTATGTATTCACACATGTATTACGATTTCCGGATAATACAATTATAGCATGAATAAAAGACAATTATCATGAACAAGGAAATATAATAATAATCCTTTTATTATTGCCTCTAGGGCATATTTCCAACAGTCTCCCACTTGCACTATAGTCAATAATCTAGTTACATTGTGATGAATCGAACACCCATAGAGTTCTGGTGTTGATCATGTTTTGCTCGCGGAAGAGGTTTAGTCAACGGATCCGCGACATTCAGATCCGTATGTACTTTGCAAATATCTATGTCTCCATCTTGAACATTTTTACGGATGGAGTTGAAACGATGCTTGATGTGCCTGGTCTTCTTGTGAAACCCGGGCTCCTTGGCAAGGGCAATAGCTCCACTATTGTCACAGAAGAGAGTGATTGGCCCCGACGCATTGGGTATGACTCCCAGGTCGGTGATGAACTCCTTCATCCATATTGCTTCATGCGCTGCCTCCGAGGCTGCCATGTACTCCGCTTCACATGTAGATCCCGCCACGACGCTCTGCTTGCAACTACACCAGCTTACTGCTCCACGATTCAACATATACACGTATCCGGTTTGTGACTTAGAGTCATCCAGATCTATGTCGAAGCCAGCGTCGACGTAACCCTTTACGACAAGCTCTTCGTCACCTCCATAGACGAGAAACATGTTCTTTGACCTTTTCAGGTACTTCAGGATATTCTTGACCGCTGTCCAGTGTTCCTTGCCGGGATTACTTTGGTACCTTCCTACCAAACTTACGGCAAGGTTTACATCAGGTCTGGTACACTCATCTCTTCTTTATCTTCTGCCGTGGTCGGGCATTGAGCCGAGCTCAATCTCACACCTTGCAATACAGGCAAGAACCCTTTCTTGGACTGATCCATATTGAACTTCTTCAATATCTTATCAAGGTATGTGCTTTGTGAAAGACCTATGAGGCGTCTCGATCTATCCCTATAGATCTTGATGCCTAATATGTAAGCAGCTTCTCCAAGGTCCTTCATTGAAAAACACTTATTCAAGTAGGCCTTAATGCTGTCCAAAAGTTCTATATCATTTCCCATCAAAAGTATGTCATCTACATATAATATGAGAAATGCTACAGAGCTCCCACTCACTTTCTTGTAAACGCAGGCTTCTCCATAAGTCTGCATAAACCCAAACGCTTTGATCGTCTCATCAAAGCGAATGTTCCAACTCCGAGATGCTTGCACCAGCCCATAAATGGATCGCTGGAGCTTGCATGCCTTGTTAGCATTCTTAAGATCGACAAAACCCTCCGGCTGCGTCATAGACAGTTCTTCCTTAAGATAGCCGTTAAGGAATGCCGTTTTGACGTCCATCTGCCATATCTCATAATCATAGTATGCAGCAATTGCTAACATGATTCGGACGGACTTTAGCTTCACTACGGGAGAGAAAGTCTCATCGTAGTCAATCCCTTGAACTTGTCGATGACACTTAGCGACAAGTCGAGCTTTATAGATGGTAATATTACCATCCGCGTCCATCTTCTTCTTAAAGATCCATTTGTTTTCTATCACTCGCCAATCATCGGGCAAGTCTGTCAAAGTCCATACTTTGTTTTCATACATGGATTCTATCTCGGATTGCATGGCTTCAAGCCATTTGTTGGAATCTGGGCCCGCCATCGCTTCTTCATAGTTCGAAGGTTCACCGTTGTCTACAACATGATTTCCAGGACAGGGTTGCCATACCACTCTGGTGTGGAGCATGTCCTTGTGGACCTACGAAATTCAGTAGCAACTTGATCCGAAGTACCTTGATCATCATCATTAATTTCCTCTCCAGTCGGTGTAGGCACCACATGAACATTTTCCTGAGCTGCACTACTTTCTGGTTCAAGAGGTAGTACTTCATCGAGTTCTACTTTCCTCCCACTTACTCCTTTCGAGAGAAACTCTTTTTCCAGAAAGGATCCGTTCTTGGCAACAAAGATCTTGCCTTCGGATCTAAGGTAGAAGGTATACCCAATGGTTTCCTTAGGGTATCCTATGAAGACGCATTTTTCCGACTTGGGTTCGAGCTTTTCAGGTTGAAGTTTTTTGACATAAGCATCGCATCCCCAAACTTTTAGAAACGACAGCTTAGGTTTCTTCCCAAACCATAATTCATACGGTGTCGTCTCAACGGATTTAGACGGAGCCCTATTTAAAGTGAATGTAGCTGTCTCTAGAGCGTATCCCCAAAATGATAGCGGTAAATCGGTAAGAGACATCATAGATCGCACCATATCCAATAGAGTGCGATTACGACGTTCGGACACACCGTTACGCTGAGGTGTTCCAGGCGGCGTGAGTTGTGAAACGATTCCACATTTTCTTAAGTGTGTACCAAATTCGTGACTTAAATATTCTCCTCCACGATCTGATCGTAAGAATTTTATCTTTCGGTCACGTTGATTCTCTACTTCATTCTGAAATTCCTTGAACTTTTCAAAGGTCTCAGACTTGTGTTTCATCAAGTAGACATACCCATATCTACTTAAGTCATCAGTGAGAGTGAGAACATAACGATATCCTCCACGAGCCTCAACGCTCATTGGACCACACACATCAGTATGTATGATTTCCAATAAGTTGGTTGCTCGCTCCATTGTTCCGGAGAACGGAGTCTTGGTCATTTTGCCCATGAGGCATGGTTCGCATGTGTCAAATGATTCATAATCGAGAGACTCTAAAAGTCCATCAGCATGGAGCTTCTTCATGTGCTTGACACCAATGTGACCAAGGCGGCAGTGCCACAAGTATGTGGGACTATCGTTATCAACTTTACATCTTTTGGTATTCACACTATGAATATGTGTAACATTATGTTCGAGATTCATTAAGAATAAACCATTGACCATCGGGGCATGACCATAAAACATATCTCTCATATAAATATAACAACCATTATTCTCGGATTTAAATGAGTAGCCATCTCGTATTAAACGAGATCCAGATACAATGTTCATGCTCAAACTTGGCACTAAATAACAATTATTGAGGTTTAAAACTAATCCCGTGGGTAAATGTAGAGGCAGCGTGCCGACGGTGATCACATCGACCTTGGAACCATTCCCGACGTGCATCATCACCTCGTCCTTCGCCAGTCTCCGCTTATTCCACAGCTCTTGCTGTGAGTTACAAATATGAGCAACGGCACCGGTATCAAATACCCAGGAGTTACTACGAGTACTGGTAAGGTACACATCAATTACATGTATATCACATATACCTTTAGTGTTGCCAGCCTTCTTGTCTGCTAAGTATTTGGGGCAGTTCCGCTTCCAGTGACCCTTCCCTTTGCAATAAAAGTACTCAGTCTCAGGCTTGGGTCCATTCTTTGACTTCTTCCCAGCAACTGGCTTACCCGGTGCGGCAACATCCTTGCCGTCCTTCTTGAAGTTCTTCTTACCCTTGCCCTTCTTGAACTTGGTGGTTTTATTGACCATCAACACTTGATGTTCTTTCTTGATTTCTACCTCTGCCGACTTCAGCATTGAAAATACTTCAGGAATAGTTTTCACCATCCCCTGCATATTGTAGTTCATCACAAAGCTCTTGTTGCTCGGTGGGAGCGACTGAAGGATTCTGTCAATGACCGCCTCGTCCGGGAGGTTAATGTCCAGCTGGGATAGGCGGTTGTGCAACCCAGACATTTTGAGTATGTGCTCACTGACAGAACTATTTTCCTCCATCTTACAACTATAGAACTTATCGGAGACTTCATATCTCTCGACCCGGGCGTGAGCTTGGAAAACCATTTTCAGCTCCTCGAACATCTCATATGCTCCGTGTTGATCAAAACGCTTTTGGAGCCCCGGTTCTAAGCTGTAAAGCATGCCGCACTGAACGAGGGAGTAATCATCAGCACGTGACTGCCAAGCGTTCATAACGTCTTGGTTCTCTGGGATGGGTGCTTCACCTAGCGGTCCTTCTAGGACATATGCTTTCTTGGCAGCTATGAGGATGATCCTCAGGTTCCGGACCCAGTCCGTATAGTTGTTGCCATCATCTTTCAGCTTGGTTTTCTCTAGGAACGCGTTGAAGTTCATGTTGACATGAGCGTTGGCCATTTGATCTACAAGACATTTTTGCAAAGATTTTAGACTAAGTTCATCTAATCAAATTATTTAATGAACTCCCACTCAGATTTGACATCCCTCTAGTCATCTAAGTGTTACATGATCTGAGTCGACTAGGCCGTGTCCGATCATCACGTGAGACAGACTAGTCATCATCGGTGAACATCTCCATGTTGATCGTATCTACCATACGACTCATGTTCGACCTTTCAGTCTCATGCTAGGCTCGTCAAGTTAACCTAAGTGTTTTTGCATGTGTAAAACTGTCTTACACCCGTTGTATGTGAACGTAGGAATCTATCACACCCGATCATCATGTGGTGCTTCGAAACGACGAACTTTAGCAATGGTGCACAGTTAGGGGGAACACTTTCTTGAAATTATTATGAGGGATCATCTTATTTACTACCATTGTTCTAAGTAAACAAGATGGATAAACAGAATAAACATCACATGCAATTAAATAGTAGTGACATGATATGGCCAATATCATATAGCTCCTTTGATCTCCATCTTCGGGGCTCCATGATCATCTTCGTCACCGGCATGACACCATGATCTCCATCATCGTGTCTCCATGAAGTTGCTCGCCAACTATTACTTCTACTACTATGGCTAATGGTTTAGCAATAAAGTAAAGTAATTACATGGCGTTAAATCATTGACACGCAGGTCATACAATAATTAAGACAACTCCTATGGCTCCTGCCAGTTGTCATACTCATCGACATGCAAGTCGTGATTCCTATTACAAGAACATGATGTCATACATCACAATATATCATTCATCATTCATCACAACTTTTGGCCATATCACATCACAAAGCAAATTGCTGCAAAAACAAGTTAGACGTCCTCTAATTGTTGTTGCATCTTTTACGTGGCTGCAATAGGGTTCTTGCAAGAACGTTTTCTTACCTACGAATAACCACAACGTGATTTGTCAACTTCTATTTACCCTTCATAAGGACCCTTTTCATCGAATCTACTCCAACTAAAGTGGGAGAGACAGACACCCGCT
This sequence comes from Triticum aestivum, assembly GCF_018294505.1. Lineage (NCBI taxonomy): Eukaryota > Viridiplantae > Streptophyta > Magnoliopsida > Poales > Poaceae > Triticum > Triticum aestivum. Next base: position 693,655,158 of record NC_057795.1, read on the forward strand.
AGCCACCTTATGCAACTAGTGCATGTTAGTCGGTGGAACCTGTCTCACGTAAGCGTACATGTAAGGTTGGTCCGGGCCGCTTCATCCCACAATACCGCTGAAGCAAAATAAGACGAGTAGTGGCAAGAAAGTTGACAACATCTACGCCCACAACAGATTTGTGTTCTACTCGTGCAATAGAGAACTACGCATAGACCTAGCTCATGATGCCACTGTTGGGGAACGTTGCATAAAATAAAATAAAAATCTACGTTCACCAAGATCAATCTATGAGTTCATCTAGCAACGAGAGAGAGGAGTGCATCTACATACCCTTGTAGATCGAGTGGGAGCGTTCAAGAGAACGGGGTTGAGGGAGTCGTACTCGTCGTGATCCAAATCACCGCAGATCCTAGCGCCGAACAGACGGCACCTCCGCGTTCAACACATGTACGGTCAGAGTGACGTCTCCTACTTCTTGATCCAGCAAGGGGGAAGGAGAGGTTGATGAAGATCCAGCAGCACGACGGCGTGGTGGTGGATGCAGCAGGGATCCGGCAGGGCTTCGCCAAGCGACTACAGGAGGGAGAGGTGTAACAAGGGGGGAAGGAAGGCGCCAGGTGTCAGGGTGCGGCTGCCCTCCCACCCCCCCCCTCTTTATATAGGGACCCCAGGGGGGGGCGCCGGCCCTAGGAGATGGGATCTCCTAGGGGGGCGGCGGCCAAGGGGGGAAACTTGCCCCCCAAGGCAAGTGGAGGCGCCCCCTCCCCTAGGGTTCCCAACCCTAGGCATAGAGGGGGGCCCAGTGGGGGCGCACCAGCCCACCAGGGGCTGGTTCCCCTCCCACTTCAGCCCATGGGGCCCTCCGGGATGGGTGGCCCCACCCGGTGGACCACCGGGACCCTTCCGGTGGTCCCGGTACAATACCGGTGACCCCCGAAACTTTCCCGGTGGCCGAAATTCGACTTCCCATATATAATTCTTTACCTCCGGACCATTCCGGAAATCCTTGTGATGTCCGGGGTCTCATCCGGGACTCCGAACAACTTTCAGTTTGCTGCATGACCGAGACTGCTCTTCGGTCAATAACCAACAGCGGGATCTGGATACCCATGTTGGCTCCCACATGCTCCTCGATGATCTCATCGGATGAACCACGATGTCGAGGATTCAAGCAACCCCATATACAATTCCCTTTGTCAATCGGTACATTTACTTGCCCGAGATTCGATCGTCGGTATCCCAATACCTCGTTCAATCTCGTTACCGGCAAGACACTTTACTCGTACTGTAATGCATGATCCCGTGACCAGACACTTGGTCACTTTGAGCTCATTATGATGATGCATTACCGAGTGGGCCCAGAGATACCTCTCCGTCATACGGAGTGACAAATCCCAGTCTCGATCCGTGTCAACCCAACAGACACTTTCGAAGATACCTGTAGTGCACCTTTATAGTCACCCAGTTAGGTTGTGATGTTTGGTACACCCAAAGCACTCCTACGGTATCCGGGAGTTACATGATCTGATGGTCTAAGGAAAGGATACTTGACATTGGAAAAGCTCTAGCAAACAAACTACACGATATTGTGCTATGCTTGGATTGGGTCTTGTCCATCACATCATTCTCCTAATGATGTGATCCCGTTATCAATGACATCAAATGTCCATAGTCAGGAAACCATGACTATCTGTTGATCAACGAGCTATTCAACTAGAGGCTCACTAGGGACATATTGTGGTCTATATATTCACACGTGTATTACTATTTCCGGATAATACAATTATAGCATGAATAAAAGACAATTATCATGAACAAGGAAATATAATAATAATCCTTTTATTCTTCCCTCTAGGGCATATTTCCAACAAAATTACTGAAAATGTTCTGATCACCATGTTGGCCCTCGTGTGGCACAAGACACCGTCGATGATCTCCTCCGGCGGGGCTGGGACAGCCAAGTAGTGCTCCCAGGTCAATCCTAGCTCTGCAAGCTGACCCTCACCAGGCAACGTGACCCATCCCGGGAAGTTTTGCTGGCAAATCACACCAAGGACTTGGTTGGGCCCGCGGACATCCCGAGGGTGGTCCCAACCCCTGTAGTATGAAAAGGCGCCAATGCATAAATTATTTGAAAAAACATGATGGAAAAAGGTACAAAAAGAGTAAATGCACTTACCTCGTCCCATCAGGCCAAATCAGCCACCTCTGCTCGCAGGTCGCCGGCATGGACGGGAGTCGTGTACTACGACGCTGGTAGATGGTGTGTTGGAGATATGTGATACGTCTCCAATGTATATATAATTTTTGATTGCTACATGCTACTTTATCTACTGTTTTGGACTATATTGGGCTTTATTTTCCACTTTTATATTATTTTTTTGGGACTAACCTATTAACCAGAGGCCCGGCCCAGAATTGCTATTTTTTGCGTATTTTAGTGTTTCGAAGAAACGGAATATCAAACGGAGTCCAAACGGAATGAAACCTTCGGGAATGTGATTTTCTCACTGAACGTGATCCAGGAGACTTGGACCCTACTCCAAGAAGTAACAGAGGCGGTTACGAGGGTGGGAGGCGCACCCCCTGCCTCGTGGGCCCCCTGTTGCTCCACCGACGTACTCCTTCCTCCTATAGATACCTACGTACCCCCAAACGATCAGAACAGGAGCCAAAAACCTAATTCCACCGCTGCAACTTCCTGTATCCACGAGATCCCATCTTGGGGCCTGTTCCGGAGCTCCGCCGGAGGGGGCATCCACCATGGAGGGCTTCTACATCATCACCATAGCCCCTCCGATGAAGTGTGAGTAGTTTACTTCGGACCTTCGGGTCCATAGCTAGTAGCTAGATGGCTTCTTCTCTCTTTTTGAATCTCAATACAATGTTCTCCCCCTCTCTCGTGGAGATCTATTCGATGTAATCTTTTTTTTCCGGTGTGTTTGTTGAGACCGATGAATTGTGGGTTTATGATCAAGTTTATCTATGAACAATATTTGAATCTTCTCTGAATTCTTTTATGTATGATTGGTTATCTTTGCAAGTCCCTTCGAATTATCCATTTGGTTTGGCCAACTAGATTGGTAGTTCTTGCAATGGGAGAAGTGCTTTGCTTTGGGTTCAATCTTGCGGTGTCCTTTCCCAGTGACAGAAGGGGCAGCAAGGCACGTATTGTATTGTTGCCATCGAGGATAACAAGATGGGGTTTTAATCATATTGCATGAATTTATCCCTCTACATCATGTCATCTTGCTTAAGGCGTTACTCTGTTTTTAACTTAATACTCTAGATGCATGCTGGATTGCGGTCGATGAGTGGAGTAATAGTAGTAGATGCAGGCAGGAGTCGGTCTACTTGTCTCGGATGTGATGCCAATATACATGATCATACCTTGATATTCTCATAACTATGCTCAATTCTGTCAATTGCTCAATAGTAATTTGTTCACCCACCGTAGAATACTTATGCTCTTGAGAGAAGCCACTAGTGAAACCTATGGCCCCTGGGTCTATTTTCATTATATCAATCTCCATCACTTTAATACTTGCTTTGTTTTTACTTCGCCTTTTACTTTTCACTTTGGATCTCTATATCAAAAATACCAAAAATATTATTTATCATCTCTATCAGATCTCACTCCCGTAAGTGACCGTGAAGGGATTGACAACCCCTAATCGCGTTGGTTGCGAGGAGCTATTGTTTTGTGCAGGTACGAGGGACTTGCGTGTAGCCTCCTACTGGATTGATACTTTGGTTCTCAAAAACTGAGGGAAATACTTACGCTACGTTGCTGCATCATCCTCTCCTCTTCGGGGAAATCCAACGCAGTGCTCAAGAGGTAGCAAGAAGAATTTCTGGCGCCATTGCCGGGGAGGCTTACGCAAGAGCACCGTTAAAATCTACATACCTAGTACCCATCACAATCCCTATCTCCCGCATTACATTATTTGCCATTTGCCTCTCGTTTTCCTCTCCTCCACTTCACCCTTGCCGTTTTATTCGCCCTCTCTTTCCCAATCTCCTCCTCTTTTTCCCGTTTGCCTTTTTCTCGCTTGCCTTTTGTTTGCTCGTGTGTTAGTTTGCTTGCTTGTCGTTATGTCTGAAATTGGGGAAATTATTGCCTATATGGGCGATAATAATATCATAGAAAATTCTGAAGCTCCTGCTGAAGAATCCCCTACCTATCATACAAAAAGATTTCGAACCGGTAGTGGTAATATTATTGGAAAAGGAGTTATTCAAGATTTCTTTACTTGTGCTGGTGCTTTACCCTCTATGGGTGGTTCTATTCTCCATAGAACTAGTAGCCTTGCGGATGCTATTGCCATGCTTATCGTTGAACTTGAAAGGCAATTTATGCATATGCACCCTTTTATACAAAGATTTTTCCTAGAATTTTCTAATATTGAACACTCCTCTGTTAAGCGTGCCGCTACAATCTTTTTGGCTCATGAATTCAGTTTATAATAAAAGAAGCCAAAGAAATCTTTGCGCATTATAGGGTGGACGCTGGCCGTCCTTCCATAGAATCTATCCTTTTTGATCAAGAAGAAATAATGCGTTTTCAATCTATCGACTATGTTGCTTTCAATGAAAATCTTATAAAAAAGGTTCCTACCAATATTTTAATTGTTATAATCTCTGAACTTAATGATGATTTGGCTATTCGAAATAATGAGCTAGGATGCTCTCTTGAGTATAGGCTCACCAAGTTCTGTCAAAAGAACGCTTATAATGATGAATTGGTTGTGCAATACAGAGGGCCGAAAGAGGAACCTATACCTCCTAAAATTGATCTTGGGGACTTTTGTCCTATTAAATTTAGCCCTTTTGATTACTTTTGCTTGCCTCAAAGAAAACTTGCTGCCGAACGTAGAGAATATGAAATGAGTTTCACCGATCTATCTTATTACTACGGCACTACTTAGATTTATCCTTGCTTTTATGCCTAGCTAGGGGCGTTAAACGATAGCGCTTGTTGGGAGGCAACCCAATTTTATTTTTAGTTTTTTGCTTTTGCTTCTGTTTAGGAATAAATAATCCATCTAGACTCTATTTAGATGTGGTTTTATGTTTTAATTAGTGTTTGTGCCAAGTTAGACCTATAGGATCTTCTTGGATGATAGTTATTTGATCTTGCTGTAATTTCAGAATCTTTCGGCTCACGAAAACAATTGTTAAAAATCACGAGAACCTGATAAAATACTGATTCCAATTGTTGATGATCATTAAACAAATTGTCTAGGTCTTCTATTTTGGTAGAAGTTTTGGAGTTCCAGAAGTTTGCGTTAGTTACAGATTACTACAGACTGTTCTGTTTTTGACAGATTCTGTTTTTTCGTGTGTTGTTTGCTTATTTTGATGAATCTATGGCTAGTAAAATAGTTTATAATCCATAGATAAGTTGGAATACAGTAGATTTAACACCAATATAAATAAATAATGAGTTCATTACAGTACCTAAAGTAGTCTTTTGTTTTCTTTCTCTAACGGAGCTCACGAGATTTCTATTGAGTTTTGTGTTGTGAAGTTTTCAAGTTTTGAGTAAATTATTTTGATGGATTATGTAACAAGGAGTGGCAAGAGCCTAAGCTTGGGGATGCCCATGGCACCCCCAAGATAATCCAAGGACACCAAAAAGTCAAAGCTTGAGGATGCCCCGAAAGGCATCCCCTCTTTCGTCTACTTCCATCAGTAATTTACTTGGAGCTATATTTTTATTCACCACATGATATGTGTTTTGCTTGGAGTGTGTTGTATTATTTGCGTCTTTGCTTGTTAGTTTACCACAATCATCCTTGCTGTACACACCTTTTGAGAGAGCCATACATAAATTGGAATTTGATAGAATACTCTACGTGCTTCACTTATATCTTTTGAGCTTGATAGTTTTGCTCATAGTGCTTCACTTATATCTTTTGAGCGTGATAATTTTTGCTCTAGTGCTTCACTTAGATCTTTTAGAGCACGGTGGTGGATTTGTTTTAAAGAAACTATTGATCTCTCATGCTTAACTTAGATTATTTTGAGAGTCGTTAATAGCATGGTAATTTGCTTAAAATTAATATACTTGGTATTCAAGATATGTGAAACTTTCTTTTGAGTGCGTTGAATACTAAGAAAAGTTTGGTACTTGATAATTGTTTTGAGATATGGAGGTAGTGATATTAAAGTCATGCTAGTTGGGTGATTATGAATTTAAAGAATGCTTGTGTTGAAGTTAGCAAATCCCGTAGCATGCATGTATGGTTAAAGTTGTGTAACAAATTTGAAACATGAAGTGTAGTTGGCTTGTGCATCCTTATGAGTGGTGGTCGGGGACGAGCGATGGTCTTTTCCTACCAATCTATCCCCCTAGGATCATGCGCGTAGTACTTGATTTTTGATGACTTCTAAATTTTTGCAATAAGTATATGAGTTCTTTTGACTAATGTTGAGTCCATGGATTATACGCACTTTTACCTTTCCGCCTTTGTTAGCATCTTCGGTACCGTGCATTGCACTCGGGCCCTAGGGAGCGCCCCCTACCTCGTGGGCCCCCCTGGAAACCTTCCGACGCCAACTCCAACTCCATATATTGGCTTTCTGGGAGAAAAAAATCAGAGCCATCGTGTTTTACGATACGGAGCCGCTGCCAAGCCCTAATCTCTCTCGGGAGGGCTGATCTGGAGTCCGTTCGGGGCTCCGGAGAGGGGGATTCGTCGCCGTCGTCATCATCAACCATCCTCCATCACCAATTTCATGATGCTCACCGCCGTGCGTGAGTAATTCCATCGTAGGCTTGCTGGACGGTGATGGGTTGGATGAGATTTATCATGTAATCGAGTTAGTTTTGTTAGGGTTTGATCCCTAGTATCCAATATGTTCTGAAATTGATGTTGCTATGACTTTGCTATGCTTAATGCTTGTCACTAGGGCCCGAGTGCCATGACTTCAGATCTCTAGTATCCACTGTATTCGGTGGAATTTTTGGACTCACATGGAATAACTTTGGGGTTTAAGGGATTGGATGCACAAGCAGTATTCCCGCTTAGTACAAGTGAAGGCTAGCAAAAGACTGGGAAGAAGCGACAACAGTCATGAACATGCATTAAAATTAATAAACATTGAATACAAGCATGAGTAGGATATAATTCACCATGAACATAAATATCATGAAGGCTATGTTGATTTGTTTCAACTACATGCGTGAACATGTGCCAAGTCAAGTCACTTAAATCATTCAAAGGAGGATACCAACCCATCATACCACATCACAACCATTTCAATAGCATGTTGGCACGCAAGGTATACCATTATAACTCATAGCTAATCAAGCATGGCACGAGCAACTATGATCTCTAATTGTCATTGCAAACATGTTTATTCATAATAAGTTGAATCATGAACGATGAACTCATCATATTTACAAAAACAAGAGAGGACGAGTTCATACCAGCTTTTCCCCTCTCAGTCAGTCCATCATATATCATCATAATTGCCTTTCACTTGCACGACCGAACGGTGTGAATAATAATAAGAGTGCACGCGCATTGGACTAAGCTGGAATCTGCGAGCATTCAATAAACATGAGAAGACAAGGCAATATGGGCTCTTGGTTAAATCAACAACGATGCATATAAGAGCCACTTCAACAATTTAATCATGGTCTTCTCCTACTGACCCCCAAAGAGAAGAAAAGAAATAAAAACTATTTACACGGGAAAGCTCCCAATAAGCAAAAGAAGAACGGGAAATATTTTTGGGTTTTCTTTTTAATTATTACTACTACAGCAGGAAAAATAAATTACTACTATTTTTTTGGTTTTTCTTAAGGTTTATTAAACACACAAGAAGAAAGCAGGAAAAAGAAAATAAACTAGCATGGATATTACAGTGAAAGAGTATGAGCACCGACATCTAGTAATGAGTGTGTGTGAACATAAATGTAATGTCGGTGGGAAATACGTACTCCCCCAAGCTTAGGCTTTTGGCCTAAGTTGGTCTATTGCCAGGGATAGCCTAGCGAATACCCGTAGGTGTAGCTGGAGTCATACTACGACGAAGAATAGTTGGTATCATACTGTGATGAGGAGGTCTCTGACTGCCACTGGCTGGCAACCGTCTCTGGATCCCAAGAGTAAACAGACTGTCGTGGAGGCTCATCTTGTGGCTCCGGTTCTGGGGCTGGTGCAGGATTCCGATAGGCTTGAACGGCCGCCCACGGAATGATGTGAGGACCTGTAGACAAGTTAAACAAAGAGGGAGCAGGCAAAGTAATAGTCTCAGGGTGATGTTTATCAAAGTACAATTTATATTTAAGCTCCCCTTCGCGACTCTTAACAAGAAAATCATGTGCTAGCATACTCTTATAATCTAAATAGGCACGGGGCAACGATGTTTCTTCTTTCTCCAAATGCCTAATAGGTATGCCAAAATATTCAGCTAGGCGTGAAGCATAAATGCCTCCAAAGATGGGGCCCTTAGTACGGTTCAGACTCAACCGTCTAGCAACAATTCCACCCATACTAACAGAGTTATTGCGGTATAGACCGTGGAACAAAATAATAATATCAGGAACACTAAGGTTTCCACAGTTCTCGCGACCAATTAAGCAACGACTAGCAAATAAGGCAAAGTAGCGTAAAACAGGAAAATGTATGCTAGTAATTCTTGCATCAGAAACCTTCCTGGTTTCTCCCACAGTGATAGTGTTAATAAAAGCTTCTACTTCATTACAGTGTGGTTCATCCAAGGTGCCCTCAAAGGGTATTTTGCAAACCTCGCAAAATTCAGCTAATGGCATCTCCTTAACAATGTCATATAAATGAAACTCTACTGATGGAGGTGATTTCTTAAGGAAAAACTAGAAGTTTTGCACAAAAGTATTTGTGAGTAAGAGTTACTGATGACGTTGGTCACGGAGGAAGTCGGCGAGGCCAGCATTCTCAATCAATAAATAGAAATCCTCATAAATCCCAGCTCTCCTCAAGAAGTCATTGGAAGGCCATTCACATGGCCGGACCTCCGCGGTACGAGGCAAATTAAATTTGGGCTTCTGCTCTTCTTCCTTTTGTTTTTCCTTCGAGCTTCGGCTCGACGAGCCCCTCAAAAGTCTCTTCATTATTTTCTGAAATAATCTGAAATTTTTAGTAGCTTCAAATAAAAGTGAACCAACTTCAATAAAATTGATAGCAACTACTCCCACAAGTGCCTAGAGCCTATATCAAGCATTAGAACTACTTGGAACCATATAAATTTGACATGCAAGCTCAAGAACATGGTCACCTATGCAACACAAATTTGCAAAGAATAAAGCACTAGAACAAAAACTAATTGGACCAATGGAGGAGTCACATACCAAGGAACAATTTCCCCAAGCAGTTTTGCGAGAGGTGCTTTGAGCAAGGAGATCGAAAATCACAGCAACAGGGGCTGGAACTCGTGCTTGAGTTGGTTTTTCGTGTTTCTGTGAGGCAGAGGAAGAAGATGGGTGCAGGTATAACTGGAGGAGGGCCACCGTGGGCCCACGAGGCAGGGGCGCGCCCTCCCCCCTCGTGGCCAGGTGGCAGCTCCCCCTGTGGTAATTTTTGCACAGTAAATCCTCAAATATTCCCGAAAAAATCATATTAAATTGGCATGGCATTCTGAGAACTTTTATTTTCGGGATACTTTTATATTGCACGGATAAGTCAGGAAACAGACAGAAAAATACTATTTTACCTTATTTCTACTAAATAATAGAAAATATAAAGAGGGTTCAAAAGGTTGTGCTTCTAGTTTCATCCATTTCATGCTCATCAAAAGGAATCCACTAACAAGGTTGATCAGGTCTTGTTAACAAACTCATTCCGATTAACATGGAACCGGAGAAATTACGAATAACACTAGGTTACCTCAACGGGGATATGCACATCCCCTATAATAAGTATGTCATATTTCTTCTTGACAGTAGGGAGAGGAAATTCAAAACCTCCAAATATAATCGATGGAATTTTTCCAATAGTATTGATACTATAAACTTGAGGTTGTTTCCTTGGAAAGTGTATCGTATGCTCGTTACCATTAACATGAAAAGTGACATTGCCTTTGTTACAATCAATAACAGCGCCTGCAGTATTAAGGAAAGGTCTTCCAAGAATAATAGACATACTATCATCCTCGGGAATATCAAGAATAACAAAGTCCGTTAAAATAGTAACGTTTGCAACCACAACAGGCACATCCTCACAAATACCGACAGGTATAGCAGTTGATTTATCAGCCATTTGCAAAGATATTTCAGTAGGTGTCAACTTATTCAAGTCAAGTCTACGATATAAAGAGAGAGCCATAACACTAACACCGGCTCCAAGATCACATAAAGCAGTTTTAACATAATTTCTCTTAATGGAGCATGGTATAGTAGGTACTCCTGGATCTCCAAGTGTCGTGGGAACAAACACCTATGGGACCGGAGCCCCTTTTGGTTCGGCGGGGGGCGGAGATCGCACGAAGAGCAGATCGAGGCGAAGCACACGAGCGATTTACCCAGCTTCGGAGCTCTCTAGAGAGATAATACTCCTACTGCTGCTTGTCTGATTGTATTCAGTTCTTGCTCGAGAGCGTGAGTGTTTTCTGGTTTCGAATGCTTCGAACCCCCTCTACGTTGCGCATGGGCCTCCTTTTATATGCTCAAGGGGTCACCGACAGGTGGCAACGTAGGCGAGGGCAAAAATGTAAAAGAACTGCGGTTGGTACACCTACTTGCACAGTGTATCATACCTAACCCTGACGGCAGGGGACAAAGGCATTAAATGCCCGTTTGCGTCGCCCAAACAGTGCAAAAAGGGACCGTCAGAGGCGCCACCGCTTGCCACGATGGCAACCTTGTCAGCGCCGCTTGCCACCTCGCACCGCTGGCTGCACAGCTTCTCGCCATGCGCGCCTGGAAAGGCCCCAGGGCGACATGTTGGTGGATGCGCTGGAGCGCGGGTACAGGATGGTGGCTTGCCGCGGCAAGCGCCTTGCCGCGGTTGTTGTCTTGTCGCGTCCGGAAGCTTGTCGCTCACCGGGCCTTGTCGGGACGCGCGGTGCGTCGTGGCAAGTTCCTTGAGATGCCTAGGTTGGCCTTCCCGGCAAGCTCCTCTTGCCGGGGCCTTGTCTCCTTCCCGGCAAGCTCCTCTTGCCGGGGCCTTGTCTCCTTGACTTGAACACTTTGTTCTTGAATGGCTCCAAAGGAACCACGGAGGACCTTGGCGGTGACCCGGCAAGCCTTGCCGCAGGGCGCTGCGACTGCCCGTGCACAAGTTCGGGATACTAGGGTACCCCTACTCTAGTACACCGACAGGAGCCCCCGGGCCTGGGCCACACACGGTGCCGAGCGCTGTTGGGCCAGGCCCAAAACAGTGCACGGGCATGCGAGGGCTGGGCCACGCCGTATCTTACTCCGTATCCACCGCGCCCTCCCCAAACGGCACGCGTCGAATGCGGCATCGTGGGAGAGATCGTGGGTGGTTCTTTATTCGGAAAAAGCGTAACGTTCGCCTCCTCCCTCTTTATAAGCAGGGGAAACAGGGGCAGTTCCCCCATCTCGCCAGTTGCTACTTCCAATCTCAGAAATCTCCGCCGCTCCCCCCTTCTTCCAAAGCCGAAAGAGAGCAGCGCTCCGCCCCCCATCGCCACCGTCGCCACCAACACCGTCGATCTCCCCCACCACCTCCGCCATGGCTCCGAAAGCCGGGAAGGGTGTGAAGTCGGCCGAGGCGCTGCGGCTCGAGGCGCTGTGAAAGGAGCGAGCAACTTCCCCCCCCCCCCGAGCTCGCTGCGAAGGAGCTGAGGGAGTGGTACTACCTCTTCTGGTCGACGGAGACGCGAGCGCATCCGCGCACGAAGGTACTCTCCGCCGCCGCCTCAGAACGGGCTCTGAACGGATACCCTTTCTTCGCGCTGTTCTTCTGCTGCGGGCTCTGCCCGCCTTTCTCTGAATTCTTCTGTGACATTATGAACACCTACGGGTTCCATCTCCTTGACTTCACCCCCAATGCTGTTCTGACCATGGCAGTTTTCGCACATCTCTGCGAAAACTTTGTCGGAGTCCACCCAAACGTAGCTCTTTTCCGCCACTTCTTTATGCCCCGGGTCGAGAGAGGAGAGCCTTTAGCCGGCGGAATCGCCTGGATCTCGAGAGCCGGCAAGAAGGAGGCTTATCTGGAGGGGGAGCTCCGCAGCAAATGGGAGGAGTGGAGAGCAGAATGGTGTTGGATTGTTGAGGAGAACCCGCAACCGTTTACTGCCCTGCGCCAAGCCCCAGCAGTGCACGGCAATGATTGGAGCGCCCTGGCTACGGACGATGATAAGCTGAAGATTGCCATCACCCGGATCTTGCGGCTCAGGCTTTCCGGGCTCACTGTAGGCGCTGTTGGCGCGGATTTTCTTCGCCGCCGCATCGCCCCCCTGCAAGATAGGAGGAGACCCGCCTGGGAGTTCGGGGGTCCGGCGGACATCATGAGGCTGCGCCCAGGCCTCAACTTCAACTTCACCGTCCTGGAGCTGGACGCGATGCTCAAGGAGCTGTTCAAGCACGACCCTCAGCATCCCGAATGGTTCAGGTTGCCGCAGGGCGTCATCCCGTTGTGCAACAATTCCTCGCTCGATCGCATCCGCGCAATGATTCCGCAGTGCGATTCGCATGGAATTGTCCCAACTTGGCAAGAGCCTGCCGACGACGTCATGCAACAGTTCTTCGACGGCTTGGTGGAGGTGGCAGTCCGTGCCGATGAACAGAAGAGCCTCACCCGCGACACCACCGATGCGGAGATGCGGCGCATCGCCACCAGGGTGGAAGAGGCGGCGGCAGCCGCCGCTGCGGGCGAGTTTGGGTTCACCGTGGAAGAGGCAGAGGCAGCCGAGGCGGCAAGCCTTGCCGATCGAGATGAGCTTGCCAGCGAGGGAGAGCTTGCCGAGCCCGAAGCCGAGTCGAGCGAGCCCGCCGAGGGTGCGAGCGGCCCACCATCTTCAAGCAGCTTGCCGCAAGCAGAGCCCCCGGCTCCACCAAGAAGGCATCTCCGCAGGGCTGGGGACATAGCAGGGCGGCAGACAGGTCAACAGCCGTCGCGCCGCGCGACGCACTCTGCCGCGACAAGCACTGTTGCCGCGGGAGCACCTCACGCCGCTGCGGCAACTGGAGCGGGGTCCTCCCGGACCGCCTCTTCTGATCCTGCCGCTGCTCCCGCCAAGCGGTCAAGGGAGCCTACTCCTCCGCCTCGTCGCGCCGAAAGAGGGCCGGACTTCGACCTCTCCGCGCTCAGCTCCAACGAGGAAGAAGAAGAGTAAGATTCTTTGTTGTACTTGTATTTCTTCAACTCTTGTTGTCTTGTCTTGCATCTGATTTACTTTACTCTGAACTCACTCCTTTTCAGGACCCTAGCCCAGAGAGCGGCAAAGAGAGCCAAGGCTCCGGTGATTGTCATCGAGGACGAGCCCACCGCGATAGCAGGGGGCGCGCCCGAGACCACCTTGCCGGACCCGGCAACTACTCCCCGAAGCAGCCCCCAGCGCAGCCCCCAGCGTAAGTATCTGTTTACTTCCCGTTGTTGGGCGCGCATGGGTGCTCTTTATTTGCTGATATCTGTCTTTTGATTTGTGTAGGAGCAGAGCAGCCTCACCAGGAGCAACCGGAAGCCGCCCCCGAGATGCTATCTGCTTCGACTACACCGCCAAGGGAGGATTCCCCGACAAGGGAGCGTTCTCCGGCAAGGGAGAAATCTCTGGCAAGGGACAGTTCTCCAGCAAGGGACGGTACCAGTGACCCCCCGGTGGTGGAGCCCATGACCGAAGAGCCCAGCACAGGTAATCCTCTGCTTGAAAACTTCCCTTGGGTTCTTCTTTTTCTGATTTTCTTTCTTGGATATTTGCTTGACTTTTCTCCTTCTTCCGGCCTTCAGATCCACCTTCCACGGAGCCGATGGAGACCGAGGCCACCGGCGAGGAGAACGCGCGCGGCAACACCGACGACGCCGCCGCCACCGAGGAAGAAGCCGGCGCTGATGATCCCGCCGGCGAAGGGGCCGCCAAAGCTGCCGCCGCAGGAGCTGGTGAGGGATCTAGCGATCGCACTGACGGCCCCGAGGCCGCAGGAGCGCAAGGCGCTACACCGACCGCTGATCCCTCCGCCGCTGCTGCAGCGCCAGGCTCCGAAGAGCCCCAGCCCGGCGCCTATTTGAAGGCCGGCAAAGGCATCTTCATCAAGCTCCCCTGGGCTTCAAGCTCCAAGGCGCCGATCGAAGGAGAAGTATTTGATGGGGAGGTGCTTGCCTCCGCTTGGCTGACGCTGGTTGACGCGCCGAGCAGCAGCAGCGGCGAGTCTGAGGAGGAGCAGCTGCTGCGGAAGCTGGTGTCACTCTACCGCGCCCGACAAGCCAAGGTGGAATCCCGGGAAGCGCTTGTCGCACAGGCGGGAGTGGATATTGAGAAGCATGCGGAGGAGCTCCGGAGTCGCAACCAGGAAGCCCTCCGATCCATCGCAGAGGAGCGGGCGCAACTCGTCGCGGCGCGGAAAGCCTTTCTCCTCGAGAAGGCTGAAGCTGAAGAGCAACAGCGGCTTGCCGCTGAGAAGCTGTTTGCGCGGGAAGGCGAGTTGGCGCAGCGGAAAGTCAATCTTGACAGCCATGAGGAGGAGCTTGCCGCGCGCGAGCAAACTTTCGGCGGGGCCCTCAAGGAGGCAAAGGATGCTGCCGCAGCTGCCGAGGCCGCCAAGGAGCTGGAGACGAAGGTGGCGCAGCTGGAGGCCGATCTCAAGACGAGCGGCGAAGAGCTTGCCGCGCTCAAGCGTGAGCGCGAGAAGGATGCCCTCGCCCATTGCGAGCTGCAGGGTCGTCTCGTCGAGAAGGGCAAGGAGCTGAGCGCCCCCAAGGACTCCAACGTTGATCTTGAGTTGAAGCTGGCTACTTTGACCAAGACGCTGGATGGCGCCAGGGAGCAGGAGCTGGCCTTGAAGAAGGAGATCAAGGCCAACGAGGAGCTACTGGCGACTGCTGCCGCCACCCAGAACACCCTCAGGGAGACTGTGGAACTCTGGACAGAGGGTCTCGTGAATATCGCCGCAGTCATCGACAGGGAGCTGGAGTAGCTGGGGATGGAGGACTTTGGGTATTCCTCCGATGAGAACCTCCAGCCCAGCGCCAAGCTCACCTTGTTCTTCAAGGGCGTGGCGACAGCCCTCCAGCGACTCCGGGAAAGGATCCCAAAGCAGCTGGCCGACGAGTCACGCACGATCTGCGCGAGAGTTCTGCAAAAGGTGTTGGTGAAGGTGGCCTTCCGCAACCCGGGCCTCAACCTCACCAATGTCCTCAAGAAGCTGCCTCCGGATGTTGATCTGGAAGCGCTCAAGGCCCTTGTCGCACCCATTGTGGACAAGATAAACGAGGTCAAGAGGGTTGATGGCGATCGCGTAGATTAGGCCGCCCATTTCCTCCTTTCCTTGTCGCTGCTAGCCATGTTACGAGAACAATCTATTAGAGCTGCGACAAGCTATCTTGTAATATAACTTTATCTTGGGTATCGATTGCTATGTTGTTTCCTTTACTTGACTCCCTCCTTTGTATGTTTTACCCTACGCTTTTAGGGAACTTGTTGGTGCAGGCACCTTAGCCGCGAGCGCTGAGTGCGGGACATCAGCAGCCTGCTGGCGGTGCCGTTACCGACAAGAAACCTTGTCGCAACTAGTCGCAGCTCACTTAAGTTGTTGAGCGGACTCGAAACAAAGTAAGGGTGCAACTAGCTACGAGTTGGTTCCTCCGCGCACAGGTTTTCCATACAAAGCATGGTCGTTCGAGGAATATAACTTAAAAAAACTTAAAACTAATTGCTCAAACTTTGGCAACTTAGCTTTTCTGTCGTCTGCGTCCCGGCAAGGTGACACTTTCTTGAACAACGCCTGGTCCACACCATTATCTCCTCCTTCCCCCCGGCAAACTTGTGGGCGAGGGAACCTTCCTTTTCTTTGAGAAAAAGAGAGAAGAGAAAATAAAGATATGGAGCCTTAAGGCTTGTTATTGCTTACCGGGGTTAGGTGCTGCACAAAGTGTCAGATAACACATGCAAAAAATAGAAAGCATGAAATTGACAAGATGTGCGGAGCACATGAGCTTTATTTATGCACGGGGTCTGCGCCCGGCTTTGTACAAAGGATTACATGCAACAGCGGCAAGACTTGTACAAAAGGTGGTTGCCGGAACAGGTTCCGACAACCACGCCTTACGGGTAAAACTTACGAAGATGCTCAATGTTCCAGGAGTTGCTCACCGGAAAGCCATCTTCGGTCTCAAGGCGGACAGCGCCAGGCCTAGTGACTCGTTTCACCCGGTAAGGGCCTTCCCACTTCGGCGTCAACTTGTTGGAATTCTTGGCGGACTGAACGCGCCGAAGAACAAGGTCGCCTTCCTCGAGACTTCTGGCATTAACTTTGCGGCTATGGTAGCGGCGCAAAGCTTGCTGGTATCGAGCAGCTCGTACAGCAGCCTGAAGACGGTCCTTCCTCAAGGAGCAGCGCGTCATCTTGTCGCAGCTGCTCTTGCTCAAGCTCATCATAAGCGAGCACTCGAGGCGACCCGTATACGAGTTCCGTGGGGAGAACTGCCTCTGCTCCATAGACTAGAGCGAAAGGTGTCTGGCCAGTGGCTCGATTTGGCGTCGTCCTGATCGACCAAAGAACCACCGGCAGCTCCTCAATCCAGTTCTTTCCGCACTTGTGCAGCCTGTCGAAAGTCCTGGTCTTGAGCCCGCGCAGCACTTCAGCATTTGCCCTCTCCGCTTGACCGTTGCTTCTCGGGTGAGCAACAGAAGCGAAGCAGACCTTGGCGCCAAGATCTTGGACGTACTGCATGAAGGTGCGGCTCGTGAATTGCGTGCCGTTGTCGGTGATGATCCTGTTAGGGACCCCGAAACGGCAAACAATCGACCTGAAGAACTTGACTGCTGACTGTGCTGTCACCTTCCTCACTGCTTCCACTTCCGGCCACTTTGTGAACTTGTCGATTGCAACGTACAAGTACTCAAAGCCCCCGACAGCTCGGGGAAAGGGGCCGAGGATGTCGAGCCCCCAGACCCAAAATGGCCAGGATAAAGGGATCGTCTGGAGAGCTTGAGTTGGCTGGTGTATTTGCTTGGAATGGAACTGGCACGCTTCACACTTGGTTACTTGTGCAGTTGCATCCTGGAGGGCTGTCGGCCAAAAGAAACCTTGCCGGAATGCTTTGCCGGCAAGTGCTCTTGCGCCAATGTGGTGACCACATATGCCTCCATGTATCTCCGCCAACAGCTTCTGTCCATCTTCCCGGTGAATACACTTCAATTTCACACCGTTGAATCTTCTTTTGTATAGTGTGTTGTCGACAAACTGGTACATACTTGACTGCCGGGCTACTCTTTCCGCTTCTTCTTGCTCTTCGGGAAGTTCTCCTGTCTGAAGGAAACGGACAATCTGCTGTGCCCATGCTGGAGCTTGCGGCTCGACAACAAGGACTAAAGGCACATATGCTGCTGCGGGAACATCCGCTTCTACGGCGAGAACCTGCGGCTCAGCCGAAGCTTGATGTTCCCCGGCAAGCTTGCCGGAGCAAAACTTGTCGGGAGCGTCTGCTTCAACGGAACGAACCCTAGGGCTTGTCGGAGCAGACAACTCCTCAGCACCCTTGGTGTTGATCTTGGGGACCTTCTTGGCGGCGGCTTCGGGAAGCTCTGCCGGAAAATAGTCACCAGAAATCAACTTCCTCTTCTTGCTCTGTCCATTTGATGTTGTTACGGACGGTTGAGTCAGTTTGAGCACGAAAATCCCTGGTTCCACAGGTAACTTAAGTGCGGCGCACTTCGACAGGCCATCTACAATGTCGTTCTGAGCTCTTGGAACATGTTCCATCTGTAGGCCGTCAAAGTGCTCTTCTAACTTTCTCACTTCGTCAAAGTAGGCTTCCATCAACGGACTCTGATAACTCTTGTTGACTTGGCGGACGACAAGCTGCGAGTCACCCCTGACAATGAGTTTTTTGATCCCATGGTCTGCCGCGATCCTGAGACCGGCAAGCAAACCTTCATACTCTGCAGTATTGTTTGTTGCTTGCTCCTTGGGAAAGTGCATCTGGACTACGTACTTGAGGTGCTCTCCGGTGGGCGCGACAAGCAGCACGCCCGCACCAGCGCCTTGCAGCGAGAAGGCACCATCGAAGTACATCAGCCACTCTTTGCTTGCTTCCTTGACGGGGATGCTCGTCTCCGGAATTTCTTCATCTAGTGTTGGCGTCCACTCTGCTATGAATTCTGCCAATGCCCGACTCTGGATAGTTGAAGTGCTCTCAAACTTGAGGCCAAAGCTTGACAGTTCCAGTGCCCACTCGACAATCCTGCCTGTTGCTTCTGGATTATGCAGTATCCTCTTCAGCGGAAAATGAGTGACAACTGTGATCTCATGTGCTTGGAAGTAATGGCGCAGCTTTCTCGAGGCCATGAGAAGGCCGAAAAGCAATTTCTGCACACCAGAGTACCTTGACCTAGCCCCCTGCAGAAGGGAACTGACAAAGTAAACTGGGCGCTGCACCATTTTCTTCTGTTTCTCCTCCTGTGTCTGCACAGATCCATCCTTGTCGGGACCAGAGCTTGTCGGGGAAGCCCCCTGCTTGTCGCTGGATGCGACTGCCATGGTCGCTGGCTCATCATCCGCCTCCCTCTCTGCTACTAACGCAGCACTAACCACTTGATTGGTTGCCGCTAAATACAGCAGCAACTTCTCTTGTGGTTTAGGTGCGACAAGTATTGGAGTGGAGGACAGGTATCTCTTCAAGTCCTGCAGCGCAGCCTCCGCTTCCGGAGTCCATTTCATTGGACCTGCCTTTTTCAATATTTTGAAAAAATGGCAGGGCGCGCTCAGCAGACTTAGAGATAAACCTGCTGAGAGCAGCCACGCAGTCGGCAAGCCTTCATACATCCTTGATCCGCTTCGGTGCTTCAATCTGCTCAATGGCCTTGATCTTGTCGGGATTGGCTTCAATTCCCTGCTGAGACACGAAGAACCCGAGAAGCTTGCCGGAAGGAACTCCAAACACACACTTCTCGGGGTTGAGCTTGAGGTTGATCTTGCGCAGATTTGCAAAGGTCTCGTCCAAATCCTGAATCAGAGTTGCTCTGTCCTTGCTCTTGACCACTATGTCATCCATGTAGGCTTCCACATTCCTGTTCATTTGAGGCTCAAAAGCATGATGGACCACCCTTGCAAATGTTGAACCAGCATTCTTTAAACCGAAAGGCATCCGTACGAAACAGTACGTGCCACACGGAGTGATGAATGCGGTCTTCTCCTCATCCTCTTCTGCCATGAAGATCTGATGGTATCCTGAGTATGCATCAAGAAATGAAAGCAAGTCACATCCGGCCGTGGAGTCAACAATCTGGTCAATGCGCAGCAAGGGAAATGGGTCTTTGGGACAAGCTTTATTAACATCGGTAAAGTCAATACAAAGCCTCCATTTCCCATTTGCCTTGCGCACGACTACAGGATTGGCCAACCACGTAGGATGGAGCACTCCTCTAACAAGGCCTGCTGCTTCCAACTTCTTGATTTCTTCTGCGATGAATTCTTGGCGCTCCACTGCTTGTTTCCTGACTTTCTGCTTGACGGGCCGCGCATGAGGACAGACGGCAAGATGGTGCTCGATTACTTTCCTGGGAACACCGGGGATGTCAGACGGTTGCCATGCAAACACGTCGACGTTCGCCCGCAGGAAAGCAACGAGCGCGCTTTCCTATTTAGGGTCGAGAGTGGCACTGATGGTGAAGGTACCACCAGTGCCGTCCTCCTTGGCGGACACCTTCTTGGTCTCTGGCGGAGCTGCCTTGCCTTCTTACACTTGCCGGTGGAGCTCGATGGTGCGTCCTCGACGGTAGCGCAGCACTCCGAAGAGGTGCGCTTGCCGGAGTGGGCATCAGAACTCTTGCCGGACTTGGTCTTCTTCTTCCCTCCGGGAGCTTCAGCGGCAAGTGTCTTGCATTCAGCTGCGGCTGCTGCTTCCCGGTAGATCTTGTCGGCGCAGATAAGAGCATCCTTCTTGTCGCTAGGGACAGAGATGACACTTATCGGGCCTGGCATCTTGAGCACGTTGTATGCATAGTGAGAGGCTGCCATGAATTTGGCGAGCGCTGGACGGCCGAGTATCCCATTGTAAGGGCAATGGAAATCAGCAACGTCAAAAGTGACCCTCTCAGTCCTGAAGTTCAACTCGCTGCCAAATGTTACCGGCAACGTGATCTTCCCTTTCGACTTGCTCCTTCCCGGGTTGATTCCTTGGAATGTGACGGTCTCTTCGAGCTCGCTGTCGGGGATCTGGAGTTTCTGGAGTACCGCGGAGGAGATCAGGTGCAAGCCGGCCCCGCCATCAACTAGCATCTTAGTGACCTTGAGGTTGCGGATAGTTGGTGAGACCAACATCGGCAAGCACCCGACCGCAGTTATGCGATCAGGGTGGTCCTCAATATCGAAAATGATAGGCGTGCTGGACCATTTCAGAGGCTTGCGTGACTCGACAGGTGGTTCTGCCACATTGACTTCCCACACCCACTGCTTGAGCTGGCGGTGTGAAGTATGCAGAGAAGCACCACCGTCAACGCACAGGACCTCCGTGGCTTTCTGGAACTCCTGCTCATCGGCCTCGTCATCTTCCATATCTTCATCGTCGTCTTCATCTTCATCCTTGTCGCGGCCGCGGGGAGGTCTGTCTCCTTGCCGCTGCTTGGCCTTGCCGCGGCGTCCTCCCCGGCCGGGACGCTTCTTGCCGGAGCCTCCAGTACCTTCCTGGGCCTTCTCCTTGTCGTGTCGCTCATACTCAGCCTTTTGTTGCTCGACAAGCTGCTCAACCTTCTTACAGCTCTGGAGATCATGGCCCTTGGTGCGGTGGATCTTGCAGTACTGCTTGTCGGAGCCGCCCTGCTTGTCGGTGGCCGCCACAGGTTCGGCTTCCTTGGCGCCACCTCCGTTGCCGGACTGCTCAACGACTAGCACATCTTTACCCTTCTTCTTCCTGTTGTTCCGCCGCCGGTTTTTCTTTGCCAGGGCGGCATCATCGCTGTCAGATCCTCCTGCTCCTACATTTTCTCCGGGGAGTTTCCTCCCTTCCTCAGCACGTGCACACTTGTCGGCCAGGGCATATAGCTCACTGACGTCTCTGATCTTGCACATCGCCATCTCCTCCCACATCCTGCGGTTTCGCACGTTCTGATGGAACACGCTGATGACCGCGGCAGGGTGGACGTCCGGGATGTTGCGCTGCACTTGGCTGAATCTCTGAATGTACTTGCGCAGGGGCTCTCCTTCCTTCTGGGCGAGCAGATGAAGGTCGCTCTCTTGGCCATGGGGCTTGTGGCCGCCTGTAAAGGCGCCGACAAACTGATGGCACAGATCCGCCCATGAGGATATGGAGTTGTCCGGCAAGTGCATGAGCCAGGACCTGACATTGGGCTTGAGCACCAGCGGGAAGTAGTTGGCAAGGATCTTGTCATCTCGCCCCCCGGCAGCTTGCACTACGATGGTGTAGATGCTGAGGAACTCCGACGGATGCAACTTGCCATCGTACTTCTCTGGTACGTCTGGCTTGAAATTCTTTGTGCTGGGCCACTGGACTTGCCGCAGCTCACAAGTGAACACAGGGTAACCTACCGCGTACGGCAAGTCGCCCGGTTCCCCTGGCGCATGCATGTTGACAGTGGGCCCAGCGCGCTGGTCTGATTGACGCCGCGCTTCTCTTCGACGCTCAATGCGAGTACGAGCGTCTTCTTGCTATCGTTCGTGAAGAACTTGGCGCTGATCGCGAGGAGCTCGTGGATCTGACGACGTGGTGGAGTCGGTGTCGAGGTTGACCCGGCGATTCGGCGATCTTGGCCTTCGGGGTGGAGAGTGCATGGTGGTTGCACCCCCACCGGTTTTGTCGCCATCGGCTCGCGCCTGGCGATCTTGCCGCGGCTGCGATGTAGCTGGCTGCCGTGGAGTGTCGCCGTTGGCGAAGCCGATGAGACTCTGAATGGTGGACCTCCATTCGTCGATCTTGTCTGCCGTTGGAGGGTAATCCAGGAGCAGTTGAGCTCGTGCCAAAGCTTCTTCCGAAGTTTTGGGTGGCGGTGGCGAACGGTGCGAGGAGCGGGATATGCTCGGACTTCTAACTATGTTAGAAGGAGCAGGATCCCGTCCAGGCGACCGTGTCTTGCTCGTGCCAGCATGTTGGCGCGCATGCTGGTCTTGAGCATCCCGAGATCCACCAGCTTGATCTCGGTCCAACGAATGTATGGTACCGCGAGTACCATGACACTGTCGGTCCCGCGCCTCCTGAGATGGGCGCGGTGCATGTACGGACGCCGAGGTTTGCGCAGCCTTGTCCTTGGACCTGGCGGCAGCGTGAGCTCCCTCGTCGATGCCCCTTCCTCCGCCGGCGTCTATCCCACCACCCGTTTGCTCCGGTGGCGGTGGGATCGAGGTGGACGGAGCAGCCACCTCCGAAGCCTTCTTCTTCGGTGGCATGTCGATGAAGATGATGAAGAAGATGAAGATCTAGCTCACGTGAACGCCGGATCGGATTCACACAGCCTCGACGCCCCCTACCTGGTGCGCCAAAGATTTCGTGGGAACGAACACCTATGGGACCAGAGCCCCTTTCGGTTCGGCGGGGGCGGAGATCGCACGAAGAGCAGATCGAGGCGAAGCACACGAGCGATTTACCCAGCTTCGGAGCTCTCCGGAGAGATAATACTCCTACTGTTGCTTGTCTGATTGTATTCAGTTCTTGCTCGAGAGCGCGAGTGTTTTCTGGTTTCGAATGCTTCGAACCCCCTCTACGTTGCGCATGGGCCTTCTTTTATATGCTCAAGGGGTCACCGACAGGTGGCAACGTAGGCGAGGGAAAAAATGTAAAAGAACTGCGGTTGGTACACCTACTTGCACAGTGTATCATACCTAACCCTGACGGCAGGGGACAAAGGCATTAAATGCCCGTCTGCGTCGCCCAAATAGTGCAAAAAGGGACCGTCAAAGGCGCCACCGCTCGCCACGATGGCAACCTTGTCAGCGCCGCTTGCCACCTTGCACCGCTGGCTGCACAGCTTCTCGCCACGCGCGCTTGGAAAGGCCCCAGGGCGACACGTTGGTGGATGCGCTTGAGCGCGGGTACAGGATGGTGGCTTGCCGCGGCAAGCGCCTTGCCGTGGTTGTTGTCTTGTCGCGTCCGGAAGCTTGTCGCTCACCGGGCCTTGCCGGGACGCGCGGCGCGTCGCGGCAAGTTCCTTGAGATGCCTAGGTTGGCCTTCCCGGCAAGCTCCTCTTGCCGGGGCCTTGTCTCCTTCCCGGCAAGCTCCTCTTGCCGGGGCCTTGTCTCCTTGACTTGAACACTTTGTTCTTGAATGGCTCCAAAGGAACCATGGAGGACCTTGGCGGTGACCCGGCAAGCCTTGCCGCGGGGCACTGCGACTGCCCGTGCACAAGTTCGGGATACTAGGGTACCCCTACTCTAGTACACCGACACCAAGTTTCTTTGGTATTCCACCCTTAAAAGTATAATTAGCAAGCATGGTGGAAATTTCAGCGTCAGGTATCTTTCTTTTATTTGTAATAATATCTTTCATATACTTAGCATAAGGATTTGTTTTGAGCACATCAGTTAATCGCATACGCAAAAATATAGGTCTAATCATTTCTGCAAAGCGCTCAAAATCCTCATCATCCTTTTTCTTGGATGGTTTTGGAGGAAAAGGCATGGGTTTCTGAACCCATGGTTCCCTTTATTTACCATGTTTCCTAGCAACAAAATCTCTCTTATCATAACGTTGATTCTATGATTGTGGGTTACCAAGATCAAAAGCAGGTTCAACTTCTATATCATTATCATTACTAGGTTCATGTTCATTACCAGATTGTGTTTCAGCATCAGACATAGAGATATCATTTGGATTCTCAGTTGGTTCAGCAATAGGTTCACTAGAAGTTTGCAAGGTCTTATCATTTTTCTTTTTCTTCCTTTTAGAAGAACTAGGTACATCAATATTATTTCTCTGAGAATCTTGCTCGATTCTCTTAGGGTGGCCTTCAGGATACAAAGGTTCCTGAGTCATTCTACCAGTTCTAGTAGCCACTCTAACAACATAATCATTTTTCTTACTATTCATTTCATCAAGCACTTCTTTCTGAGCTTTAAGTACTTGTTCTACTTGAGTGGTAACCATAGAAGCATGTTTGCTAACAAGTTTAAGTTCACCTCTAATATTAGCCATATAATTGTTGGGGAACGTAGCAGAAATTCAAAAATTTTCCTACGTATCACCAAGATCTATCTATGGAGAGACCAGCAACGAGTAGAAAGGAGAGTGCATCTACATACCCTTGTAGATCGCTAAGCGGAAGCGTTCAAGTGAACGGGGTTGATGGAGTCGTACTCGTCATGATTCAGATCACCGATGATCCTAGTGCCGAACGGACGGCACCTCCGCGTTCAACACACGTACAGCTCGACGATGTCTCCCACGCCTTGATCCAGCAAGGAGAGAGGGAGAGGTTGAGGAAGACTCCATCCAGCAGCAGCACAACGGCGTGGTGGTGATGGAGGAGCGTGGCAATCCTGCAGGGCTTCGCCAAGCACCTACGGGAGAGGAGGAGGTGTCACGGGAGGGAGGGAGGCGCCAAGGGCTCAGGTATGGATGCCCTCCCTCCCCTCCACTATATATAGGGGCAGGGGAGAGGGGGGAGGCGCAGCCTTGCCCCCTACTCCAAGAAAGGGGTGCGGCTAAGGAGGGGGGAGGAGTCCATCCTCCCCAAGGCACCTCGGAGGTGCCTTCCCCCTTTAGGACTCTCCCCTTTTTCCTTTATCTTGGCGCATGGGCCTCTAGGGGCTGGTGCCCTTGGCCCATGTAGGCCAAGGCGCACCCCCTACAGCCCATGTGGCCCCCCGGGGCAGGCGGCCCCACCCGGTGGGCCCCCGGGACCCTTCCGGTGGTCCCGGTACAATACCGATGACCCCGAAACTTGTCCCGATGGCCGAAACAGGACTTCCTATATATAAATCTTTACCTCCGGACCATTCCGGAACTCCTCGTGACGTCCGGGATCTCATCCGGGACTCCGAACAACATTCGGTAACCACATACAAACTTCCTTTATAACCCCAGCGTCATCGAACCTTAAGTGTGTAGACCCTACGGGTTCGGGAGACATGCAGACATGACCGAGATGTTCTCCGGTCAATAACCAACAGCGGGATCTGGATACCCATGTTGGCTCCCACATGTTCCACGATGATCTCATCGGATGAACCACGATGTCAAGGACTCAATCGATCCCGTATACAATTCCCTTTGTCTAGCGGTATGGTACTTGCCCGAGATTCGATCGTCGGTATACCGATACCTTGTTCAATCTCGTTACCGGCAAGTCTCTTTACTCGTTCCGTAACACATCATCCCGTGATCAACCCCTTGGTCACATTGTGCACATTATGATGATGTCCTACCGAGTGGGCCCAGAGATACCTCTCCGTTTACACGGAGTGACAAAATCCCAATCTCGATTCGTGCCAACCCAACAGACACTTTCAGAGATACCCGTAGTGTACCTTTATAGCCACCCAGTTACGTTGTGACGTTTGGCACACCCAAAGCACTCCTACGGTATCCGGGAGTTGCACAATCTCATGGTCTAAGGAAATGATACTTGACATTAGAAAAGCTTTAGCATACGAACTACATGATCTTGTGCTAGGCTTAGGATTGGGTCTTGTCCATCACATCATTCTCCTAATGATGTGATCCCGTTATCAACGACATCCAATGTCCATGGTCAGGAAACCGTAACCATCTATTGATTAACGAGCTAGTCAACTAGAGGCTTACTAGGGACATGGTGTTGTCTATGTATCCACACATGTATCTGAGTTTCCTATCAATACAATTCTAGCATGGATAATAAACGATTATCATGAACAAGGAAATATAATAATAATCAATTTATTATTGCCTCTAGGGCATATTTCCAACAGTCTCCCACTTGCACTAGAGTCAATAATCTAGTTCACATCGATATGTGATTAACACTCAAGGTCACATCCCCATGTGACTAACACCCAAGAGTTTACTAGAGTCAATAATCTAGTTCACATTTACCATGTGATTAACACTCGATGAGTTCTGGGTTTGATCATGTTATGCTTGTGAGAGAGGTTATAGTCAACGGGTCTGAACCTTTCAGATCCGTGTGTGCTTTACAAATCTCTATGTCATCTCCTAGATGCAGCTACCACGTTCTATTTGGAGCTATTCCAAATAACTGTTCTACTTGGAGCTATTCTAAATTGTTGCTCCATTATACGTATCCGGTATCTCTACTCAGAGCTATCCGGATAGGTGTTAAGCTTGCATCGACGTAACCTTTACGACGAACTCTTTTACCACCTCCATAATCGAGAAAATTCCTTAGTCCACTAGTTACTAAGGATAACTTTGACCGCTGTCCTGTGATCCATTCTTGGATCACTCTTGTACCCCTTGACTGACTCATGGTAAAGCACACTTCAGGTGCGGTACACAGCATAGCATACTGTAGAGCCTATGTCTTAAGCATAGGGGACGACCTTCGTTCCTTTCTCTCTATTCTGCCATGGTCGAGCTTTAAGTCTTAACTTCATACCTTACAACTCAGGCAAGAACTCCTTCTTTGACTGATCCATCTTGAACACCTTCAAGATCACGTCAAGGCATGTGCTCATTTGAAAGTACTATTAAGCGTTTTGATCTATCCTTATAGATCTTGATGCTCAATGTTCAAGTAGCTTAATCCAGGTTTTCCATTGAAAACACTTTCCAAATAACCCTATATGCTTTCCAGAAATTCTACGTCATTTCTGATCATTAATATGTCAACAACATATACTCATCAGAAATTCTATAGTGCTCCCACTCACTTCTTTGGAAATACAAGTTTCTCATAAACTTTGTATACACCCAAAATCTTTGATCATCATCAAAGCATACATTCCAACTCCGAGATGCTCACTCCAGTCCTCAGAAGGATTGCTGGAGCTTTGCATACTTATTAGCATATTTCAGGATAGACAAAACCTTCCGGTTGTATCACATACAACCTTTCCTCAAGAATCGTCGAGGAAACAATGTTTTGACATCCTATCTGCAAGATTTCATAAATAATGCAGTAATTGCTAATATAATTCCAACAGACTCTTAGCATCGCTACGAGTGAGAAAGTCTCATCGTAGTCAACTCCTTGAACTTGTCGAAAACTTCTTAACGACAAGTCGAGCTTTCTTCAATGGTGACACTTACCATCATTGTCTGTCTTCCTTTCAAAATCCATATGTACCTAACAGCCTTACGACCATCAAGTAGTTCTTCCAAAGTCTACACTTTGTTTTCATACATGGATCCTCTCTCGGATTACATGGCCTCGAGCCATTTATCGGAATCCGGGCCCACCATCGCTTCTCCATAGCTCATAGGTTCATTGTTGTCTAGCAACATGACTTCCAAGACAGGATTACTGTACCACTCTGAAGTAGTACGTATCCTTGTCACCCTACGAGGTTCGGTAGTGACTTGATCCGAAACTTCATGATCACTATCATAAGCTTCCACTTCAATTGGTGTAGGTGCCACAGGAACAACTTCCTGTGCCCTGCTACACACTTGTTGAAGTGACGGTTCAATAACCTCATCAAGTCTCCACCATCCTCCCACTCAATTCTTTCAAGAGAAACTTTTCCTCGAGAAAGGACCTGATTCTAGAAACAATCCCTTATTGCTTTTCGGATCTGAGACAGGAGGTATACCCAACTATTTTGGGTGTCCTATGAAGATGCATTTTATCCGCTTTGGGTTCGAGCTTATCAATCCTGAAACTTTTCCACATAAGCGTCGCAGCCCCAAACCTTTAAGAAACGACAACTTAGGTTTCTCTAAACCATAATTCATACGGTGTCATCTCAACGGATTTAAGTGGTGCCCTATTTAAAGTGAATGTGGTTGTCTCTAATGCCTAACCCATGAACGATAGTGGTAACTCGATAAGAGACATCATGGTATGCACCATATCCAATAGGGTGCAACTATGACGTTTGGACACACCATCACACTATGGTGTTCCAGGCTGTATTAGTTGTGAAACTATTTCCACAATGTCTTAATTCTGTGCCAAACTCGTAACTCAGATATTCATCTCTATGATCATATCATAGACATTTTATCCTCTTGTCACAATGACCTTCTACTTCACTCTGAAATTATTTGAACCTTTCAATAATTCGGACTCATGATTCATCAAGTAAATGTACTCAACATCCACTCAAATTATCTATGAAGTAAGAACATAACAATATCCACTACATGCCTCAGCACTCATTGGACTGTACACATCAAAATGTATTACTTCCAACAAGTTGCTTATCTTGTTCCATCTTACTGAAAACGAGGCTTTTCAGTCACCTTGCCCATGTGGTATGATTTGCATGTCCCAAGTGATTCAAAATCAAGTGAGTCAAAACGGTCCATTTGCATGGAGTTTCTTCATGCATATACACCAATAGACATGGTTCGCATGTCTCAAACTTTTCAAAAACGAGTGAGCCCAAAGATCCATCAATATGGAGCTTCTTCATGCGTTTTATATCGATATGACTTACGTGGCAGTGCCACAAGTAGGTGGTACTATCATTACTATCTTTTGGCATGAACATGTGTATCACTACGATCGAGATTTAATAAACCATTCATTTTAGGTGTAAGACCATTGAAGGTATTATTCAAATAAACAGAGTAACCATTATTCTCCTTAAATGAATAACCGTATTGCGATAGACGTAATCCAATCATGTCTATGCTCAACGCAAACACCAAATAACAATTATTTAGGTTTAACACCAATCTCTTTGGTAGAGGGAGCGTGCGATGCTTGATCATATCAAGCTTGGAAAAACTTCCAACACATATCGTCAGCTCACCTTTAGCTAGTCTCCGTTTATTCCGTAGCCTTTTGTTTCGAGTTACTAACACTTAGCAACCGAACCGGTATCTAATACCCTGGTGCTACTAGGAGTACTAGCAAAGTACACATTAACACAATGTATATCCAATATACTTCTATCGACCTTGCCAGCCTTCTTATCTACCAAGTATCTAGGGTAATTCTGCTCTAGTGGTTGTTCCCCTTATTACAGAAGCACTTAGTCTCGGGTTTGGGTTTTACCTTGGGTTTCTTCACTAGAGCAGCAGCTGATTTGCCGTTTCATGAAGTATCCCTTCTTGCCCTTGCCCTTCTTGAAACTAGTGGTTTCACCAACCATCAACAATTGATGCTCCTTCTTGATTTCTACTTTCGCGGTGTCAAACATCGCGAATACCTCAAGGATCATCATATCTATCCCTGATATGTTATAGTTCATCACGAAGCTCTAACAGCTTGGTGGCAATGACTTTGGAGAACCATCACTGTCTTATCTGGAAGATCAACTCCCACTCGATTCAAATGATTGTTGTACTCAGACAATCTGAGCACAAGCTCAACAATTGAGCTTTTCTCCTTAGTTTGCAGGTTAAGAAAGTCATCGGAGGTCTTATACCTCTTGACATGGGCACGAGCCTGAAATCCCAATTTCAGCCCTCAAAACATCTCATATGTTTCGCGATGTTTCAAAAACGTCTTTGGTGCCTCAACTCTAAACCGTTTAACTGAACTATCACGTAGTTATCAAAACGTGTATGTCAGATGTTCGCAACAACCACAGACAACGTTCGAGGTTCAGCACACTGAGCGGTGCATTAAGGACATAAGCCTTCTATGAAGCAATGAGGACAATCCTCAGTTTACGGACCTAGTCCGCATAATTGCTACTATCAACTTTCAACTAATTTTTCTCTAGGAACATATCTAAACAGTAGAACTATAGCGTGAGCTACGACATAATTTGCAAAAACCTTTTGACTATGTTCAGGATAATTAAGTTCATCTTATGAACTCCCACTCAGATAGACATCCCTCTAGTCATCTAAGTGATTACATGATCCGAGTCAAACTAGGCCGTGTCCGATCATCACGTGAGACGGACTAGTCATCATCGGTGAACATCTTCATGTTGATCGTATCTTCTATACGACTCATGTTCGACCTTTCGGTCTCCGTGTTCCGAGGCCATGTCTGTACATGCTAGGCTCGTCAAGTTAACCCTAAGTGTTTCGCATGTGTTCCGAGGCCATGTCTGTACATGCTAGGCTCGTCAACACCCGTTGTATTTGAACGTCTGAATAAAACACCCGATCATCACGTGATGTTTTGAAACAGCGAACTGTCGCAACGGTGCACAGTTAGGGGAGAACACTTCTTGAAATTGTTGTAAGGGATCATCTTATTTACTACCGTCGTTCTAAGCAAATAAGATGTATAAACATGATAAACATCACATGCAATCAAATAGTGACATGATATGGCCATCATCACTTTGCTCCTTTTGATCTCCATCTTCGGGGCTCCATGATCATCATCGTCACCGGCATGACACCATGATCTCCATCATCATGATCTCCATCATCGTGTCTTCATGAAGTTGCCTCGCCAACTATTACTTCTACTACTATGGCTAACGGTTAGCAATAAAGTAAAGTAATTACATGACGTTTAAGTTGACACGCAGGTCACAAATAAATAAAGACAACTCCTATGGCTCCTGCCGGTTGTCATACTCATCGACATGCAAGTCGTGATTCCTATTACAAGAACATGATCAATCTCATACATCACATATATCATTCATCACATCCTTTTTGGCCATATCACATCACATAGCATACCCTGCAAAAACAAGTTAGACGTCCTCTAATTGTTGTTTGCATGTTTTACGTGGCTGCTATGGGTTTCTAGCAAGAACGTTTCTTACCTACGCATGAACCACAACGTGATATGCCAATTGCTATTTACCCTTCATAAGGACCCTTTTCATCGAATCCGATCCGACTAAAGTGGGAGAGACAGACACCCGCCAGCCACCTTATGCAACTAGTGCATGTTTGTCGGTGGAACCGGTCTCACGTAAGCGTACGTGTAAGGTTGGTCCGGGCCGCTTCATCCCACGATGCCGCCGAATCAAGATAAGACTAGTAACGGCAAGCATATTGAACAATATCGACGCCCACAACTACTTTGTGTTCTACTCGTGCAAAGAATCTACGCAATAGACCTAGCTCATGATGCCACTGTTGGGGAACGTAGCAGAAATTCAAAAATTTTCCTACGTATCACCAAGATCTATCTATGGAGAGACCAGCAACGAGTAGAAAGGAGAGTGCATCTACATACCCTTGTAGATCGCTAAGCGGAAGCGTTCAAGTGAACGGGGTTGATGGAGTCGTACTCGTCGTGATTCAGATCACCGATGATCCTAGTGCCGAACGGACGGCACCTCCGCGTTCAACACACGTACAGCTCGACGATGTCTCCCACGCCTTGATCCAGCAAGGAGAGAGGGAGAGGTTGAGGAAGACTCCATCCAGCAGCAGCACAACGGCGTGGTGGTGATGGAGGAGCGTGGCAATCCTGCAGGGCTTCGCCAAGCACCTACGGGAGAGGAGGAGGTGTCACGGGAGGGAGGGAGGCGCCAAGGGCTCAGGTATGGATGCCCTCCCTCCCCTCCACTATATATAGGGGCAGGGGAGAGGGGGGAGGCGCAGCCTTGCCCCCTCCTCCAAGGAAGGGGTGCGGCTAAGGAGGGGGGGAGGAGTCCATCCTCCCCAAGGCACCTCGGAGGTGCCTTCCCCCTTTAGGACTCTCCCCTTTTTCCTATATCTTGGCGCATGGGCCTCTAGGGGCTGGTGCCCTTGGCCCATGTAGGCCAAGGCGCACCCCCTACAGCCCATGTGGCCCCCCGGGGCAGGTGGCCCCACCCGGTGGGCCCCCGGGACCCTTCCGGTGGTCCCGGTACAATACCGATGACCCCGAAACTTGTCCCGATGGCCGAAACAGGACTTCCTATATATAAATCTTTACCTCCGGACCATTCCGGAACTCCTCGTGACGTCCGGGATCTCATCCGGGACTCCGAACAACATTCGGTAACCACATACAAACTTCCTTTATAACCCTAGCGTCATCGAACCTTAAGTGTGTAGACCCTACGGGTTCGGGAGACATGCAGACATGACCGAGATGTTCTCCGGTCAATAACCAACAGCGGGATCTGGATACCCATGTTGGCTCCCACATGTTCCACGATGATCTCATCGGATGAACCACGATGTCAAGGACTCAATCAATCCCGTATACAATTCCCTTTGTCTAGCGGTATGGTACTTGCCCGAGATTCGATCGTCGGTATACCGATACCTTGTTCAATCTCGTTACCGGCAAGTCTCTTTACTCGTTCCGTAACACATCATCCCGTGATCAACCCCTTGGTCACATTGTGCACATTATGATGATGTCCTACCGAGTGGGCCCAGAGATACCTCTCCGTTTACACGGAGTGACAAAATCCCAATCTCGATTCGTGCCAACCCAACAGACACTTTCAGAGATACCCGTAGTGTACCTTTATAGCCACCCAGTTACGTTGTGACGTTTGGCACACCCAAAGCACTCCTACGGTATCCGGGAGTTGCACAATCTCATGGTCTAAGGAAATGATACTTGACATTAGAAAAGCTTTAGCATACGAACTACATGATCTTGTGCAAGGCTTAGGATTGGGTCTTGTCCATCACATCATTCTCCTAATGATGTGATCCCGTTATCAACGACATCCAATGTCCATGGTCAGGAAACCGTAACCATCTATTGATTAACGAGCTAGTCAACTAGAGGCTTACTAGGGACATGGTGTTGTCTATGTATCCACACATGTATCTGAGTTTCCTATCAATACAATTCTAGCATGGATAATAAACGATTATCATGAACAAGGAAATATAATAATAATCAATTTATTATTGCCTCTAGGGCATATTTCCAACAATAATCACCCAAGCGTTTAATCATATAAGCATCTTGTTTTAATTGTCTACCAAAATAAGCATTAAAGTCATCTTGCTTAAACATAAAGTTATCAAACTCATCCAAGCACTGACTAGCAATTTTAGTAGGAGGGACTTCAGCTTTATCATATCTATAGAGAGAATTTACCTTTACTACCTGTGTCGGGATATCGGGATCAGGTGATTCTTCAGTGAATAAAGAATTGAGATCATATACTTCTTCAATAGGCGGTAAATTAAGACCGTGTATTTCTTCAATAGGAGGTAAATTATTAACATCTTCAGCTTTAATACCTTTTTCTTTCAAAATTTCTTTGCCTCTTGCATATCTTCGGGACTGAGAAATAGAACACCTCTCTTCTTCGGAGTTGGTTTAGGAATAGGCTCAGTAATTGGCTCAGGAGGTGCCCAATTATTTTCATTTGTCAACATATTATTCAATAGAATTTCAGCTTCATCCGGTGTTCTTTCCCTGAAAAGAGAACCAGCACAACTATCCAGGTAATCTCTGGAAGCATCGGTTAGTCCATTATAAAAGATATCAAGTATTTCAGGTTTCTTAAGAGGATGATCAGGCAAAGCATTAAGTAACTTGAGAAGCCTCCCCCAATCTTGTGGGAGACTCTCTTCTTTAAGTTGCATGAAGTTGTATATTTCCCTCAAAGCAGCTTGTTTCTTATGAGCAGGGAAATATTTAGCAGAGAAGTAATAAATCATATCCTGGGGACTACGCACACAACCAGGATCAAGAGAATTAAACCATATCTTAGCATCACCCTTTAATGAGAACGGAAATATTTTGAGTATATAAAAGTAGCGCGATCTCTCATCATTAGTAAACAGGGCGGCTATATCATTTAACTTAGTAAGATGTGCCACAACAGTTTCAGATTCATAGCCATAAAAAGGATTAGATTCGACCAAAGTAATTATATCTGGATCAATAGAAAATTCATAATCCTTATCAAGAACATAGATAGGTGAAGTAGCAAAAGCAGGGTCGGGTTTCATTCTGTCTCTAAGAGATTCTTTGTTCCATTTAACTAGCAGCCTCTTAAGTTCATATCTATCTTTACAATCAAAAATAGCTGCAGAAGATCCATATCAAAAACATAACCCTCAGGAATAACAGGCATATTTTCATCATCACTTTCATCATCGTATTCAGATTCAATAATTTCTTTCTCTCCAACCCTAGCAATTTGTTCATCTAGAAATTCACCAAGGGGCACAGTAGTATCAAGCATAGAAGTAGTTTCATCATAAGTATCATGCATAGCAGAAGTGGCATCATCAATAACATGCGACATATCAGAACGAATAGCAGAAGCAGGTTTAGGTGTCGCTAGCTTACTCATAACAGAAGGTGAATCAAATGTAGAGCTAGATGGCAGTTCCTTACCTCCCCTCGTAGTTGAGGGATAAATTTTTGTCTTAGCGTCTTTCAAGTTCTTCATAGTGTCCAGCAGATATAAATCCCAAGTGACTCAAAGAATAGAGCACTACTAGGAAAAGGGCTATAGATGAAATGGACACTAATGGCGCACCAGACATGTGGTGCGCCATTACAATATACTAATGGCGCACCATGTGTTGGTGCGCCATTAGTGTCCAAATACTAATGGCGCACCAGTTCCACGGTGCGCCATTAGTAACAAATTTTTTTATTTTTTTTTTCAAAACTACTAATGGTGCACCAGGGGATAGTGCGCCATTACATTACTAGTTAAACTAGTAATGGCGCACCACATCCACGGTGCGCCATTAGTAAAAAAAATCAATTTTTTTTCAAATTTTTTTTCATAACTAGTAATGGCGCACCAGGGGATAGTGCGCCATTACTAGTTTTAACTAGTAATGGCGCACCACCCACGGTGCGCCACTAGTAATATTTTTTCACAAAAATTCAAATTTTTTTTTCAAAACTAGTAATGGCGCACCGTGGGAGTGGTGCGCCATTACTAGTTGAACTAGTAATGGCGCACCACTCCCACGGTGCGCCATTACTAACTTGGCCCAAAAATTCCACTTGGTCCAAATGATATCTCTATGTTTGATGCTGAAACACAATCCGGTAATGAACATGAACCTAGTAATGATAATGATGTAGAAGTTGAACCTGCTGTTGATCTTGATAACCCACAATCAAAGAATCAGCGTTATGATAAGAGAGATTTTGTTGCTAGGAAACATGGTAAAGAAAGGGAACCATGGGTTCAGAAACTCATGCCTTTTCCTCCGAAACCATCCAAGAAAAAGGATGATGAGGATTTTGAGCGCTTTGCTTAAATGATTAGACCTATCTTTTTGCGTATGCGATTAACTGATGTGCTCAAAACAAATCCTTATGCTAAGTATATGAAAGATATTATTAAAAATAAAAGAAAGATACCTGAAGCTGAAATTTCCACCATGCTTGCTAATTATACTTTTAAGGGTGGAATACCAAAGAAACTTGGAGATCCAGGAGTACCTACTATACCATGCTCCATTAAGAGAAATTATGTTAAAACTGCTTTATGTGATCTTGGAGCCAGTGTTAGTGTTATGCCTCTCTCTTTATATCGTAGACTTGACTTGAATAAGTTGACATCTACTGAAATATCTTTGCAAATGGCTGATAAATCAACTGCTATACATGTCGGTATTTGTGAGGATGTGCCTGTTGTGGTTGCAAACGTTACTATTTTAATGGACTTTGTTATTCTTGATATTCCCGAGGATGATAGTATGTCTATTATTCTTGGAAGACCTTTCCTTAATACTGCAGGGGCTGTTATTGATTGCAACAAAGGCAATGTCACTTTTCATGTTAATGGTAACGAGCATACGGTACACTTTCCGAGGAAACAACCTCAAGTTTATAGTATCAATTCTATTGGAAAAATTCCATCGATTATATTTGGAGGTTTTGAATTTCCTCTCCCTACTGTCAAGAAGAAATATGATATAGTAATTATAGGGGATGTGCATATCCCCGTTGAGGTAACCTAGTGTTATTCGAAATTTCTCTGGTTCCATGTTAATCGGAATGAGTTTGTTAACAAGACCTGATCAACCTTGTTAGTGGATTCCTTTTGATGAGCATGAGATGGATGAAACTAGAAGCACAACCTTTTGAACCCTCTTTATATTTTCTGTTATTTAGTAGAAATAAAGTAAAATAGTATTTTTTCTGTCTGTTTCCTGACTTATCCGTGCAATATAAAAATATCCCGAAAATAAAAGTCCTCAGAATGCCATGCCAATTTAATATGATTTTTTCGGGAATATTTGAGGATTTATTGTGCAAAATTACCGCAGGGGGGGCTGCCACCTGGCCATGAGGGTGGAGGGCGCGCCCTACCCCCCTGGGCGCCCCTGCGTCGTGGGCCCATGGTGGCCCTCCTCCAGTTATCCCTGCACCCATCTTCTTCCTCTGCCTCACACAAACACGAAAAACCAACTCAAGCACGAGTTCCAGCCCCTGTTGCTGTGATTTTCGATCTCCTTGCTCAAAGCACCTCTCGCAAAACTGCTTGGGGAGATTGTTCCTTGGTATGTGACTCCTCCATTGGTCCAATTAGTTTTTGTTCTAGTGCTTTATTCTTTGCAAATTTGTGCTGCATAGGTGACCATGTTCTTGAGCTTGCATGTCAAATTTATATGGTTCCAAGTAGTTCTAATGCTTGATATAGGCTCTAGGCACTTGTGGGAGTAGTTGATATCAATTTTATTGAAGTTCGTTCACTTTTATTTGAAGTTACTAAAAATTTCTATTTCAGAAAATAATGAAGTGACTTTTGAGGGGCTCGTCGAGCCGAAGCTCGAAGGAAAAACAAAAGGAAGAAGAGCAGAAGCCCAAATTTAATTTGCCTCGTACCGCGGAGGTCTGGCCGTGTGAATGGCCTTCCAATGACTTCTTGAGGAGAGCTGGGATTTATGAGGATTTCTATTTATTGATTGAGAATGCTGGCCTCGCCGACTTCCTCCGTGACCAACGTCATCAGTATCTCTTACTCACAAATACTTTTGTGCAAAACTTCTACTTTTTCCCTAAGAAATCACCTCCATCGATAGAGTTTCATTTATATGACATTGTTAAGGAGATGCCATTAGCTGAATTTTGTGAGGTTTGCAAAATACCCTTTGAGGGCACCTTGGATGAACCACACCGTAACGAAGTAGAAGCTTTTATTAACACTATCACTATGGGAGAAACCAGGAAGGTTTCTGATGCAAGAATTACTAGCATACATTTTCCTGTTTTACGCTACTTTGCCTTATTTGCTAGTCGTGCTTAATTGGTCGCGGGAACTGTGGAAACCTTAGTGTTCCTGATATTATTATTTTGTTCCACGGTTTATACTGCAATAACTCTGTTTGTATGGGTGGAATTGTTGCTAGACGGTTGAGTCTGAACCGTACTAAGGGCCCCATCTTTGGAGGCATTTATGCTTCACACCTAGCTGAATATTTTGGCATACCTATTAGGCATTTGGAGAAAGAAGAAACATCGTTGCCCCGTGCCCATTTTGATTATAAGAGTATGCTAGCGCATGATTTTCTTGTTAAGAGTCACGAAGGGGAGCTTAAATATAAATTGTACTTTGATAAACATCACCCTGAGACTATTACTTTGCCTGCTCCCTCTTTGTTTAACTTGTCTGCAGGTCCTCACATCATTCTGTGGGCGTCCGTTCAAGCCTATCGGAATCCTGCACCAGCCCCGAAACCGGAGCCACAAGATGAGCCTCCACGACAGTCTGTTTACTCTTGGGATCTAGAGGCGGTTGCCAGCCAGTGGCAGTCAGAGACCTCCTCATCACAGTATGATCCCAACTATTCTTCGTTGTAGTATGACCCCAGCTACACCTACGGGTATCCGCTAGGCTATCCCTGGCAATAGACCAACTTAGGCCAAAAGCCTAAGCTTGGGTGAGTACGTATTTCCCACCGACATTACATTTATGTTCACACACACTCATTACTAGATGTCGGTACTCATACTCTTTCACTGTAATATCCAGGCTAGTTTATTTTCTTTTTCCTGCTTTCTTCTTGTGTGTTTAATAAACCTTAAGAAAAACCAAAAAAATTAGTAGTAATTTATTTTTCCTGCTGCAGAAGTAATAATTAAAAAGAAAAGCCAAAAATATTTCCCGTTCTTCTTTTGCTTGTTGGGAGCTTTCCCATGTAAATAGTTTTTATTTCTTTTCTTTTCTTTGGGGGTCAGTAGGAGAAGACCATGATTAAATTGTTGAAGTGGCTCTTATATGCATCATTGTTGATTTAACCAAGAACCCATATTGCCTTGTCTTCTCCTGTTTATTGAATGCTCGCAGATTCCAGCTTAGTCCAATGCACGTGCACTCTTATTATTATTCACACCGTTCGATCGTGCAAGTGAAAGGCAATTATGATGATATATGATGGACTGACTGAGGGAGTCCTGGACTAGGGGGTGTCCGGATAGCCGAACTATCATCATCGGCCGGACTCCAAGACTACGAAGATACAAGATTGAAGACTTCGTCCCGTGTACGGATGGGACTTTCCTTGGCGTGGAAGGCAAGCTTGGCGATACGGATATGTAGATCTCCTACCATTGTAACCGACTCTGTGTAACCCTAGCCCTCTCCGGTGTCTATATAAACCGGAGGGTTTTAGTCCATAGGACACACAACCATTACAACAATCATACCATAGGCTAGCTTCTAGGGTTTAGCCTCCTTGATCTTGTGGTAGATCCACTCTTGTACTACCCATATCATCAATATCAATCAAGCAGGAGTAGGGTTTTACCTCCATCGAGAGGGCCCGAACCTGGGTAAAAACATCGTGTCCCTTGTCTCCTGTTACCATCCGCCTAGACGCACAGTTCGGGACCCCCTACCCGAGATCCGCCGGTTTTGACACCGACATTGGTGCTTTCATTGAGAGTTCCTCTGTGTCGTCACCGATAGGCTTGATGGCTTCTCCAATCAACAACAACACAGTCCAGGGTGAGGATTTTTTCCCCGGACAGATCTTCGTGTTCGGCGGCTCCGCACTGCGGGCCAATTCGCTTGGCCATCTGGAGCAGATCGAAAGCTACGCCCCTGGCCATCAGGTCAGATTAGGAAGCCTAAACTTCACGACTGACATCCGCGGAGACTTGATCTTCGACGGATTCGAGCCACAGCCGAGCGTGCCGCACTGTCACGATGGGCATGATTTAGCTCTGCCGCCGGATAGTACCCTGGAGGCCGCACACGAGTCCGCTCTGACCCATAGTTCGGAGCAAACCGCGTAGATCGAGGACAGGTGGCTGGACACCGCCTCGGGAGCTGCAACTTCTATGGCGATGGAGCCGAATACTGACCTTGTCCCTTATAAAGCTCGTGACTCCAAGGTGCCAGACTCCCTGCCGGACTCCGAACCTCCTGCGCCCCTGCCAATCGAATCTGATTGGGCGCCGATCATGGAGTTCACCGTCGTGGACATCTTTCAGCACCCACCCTTTGGCGACATCCTAAATTCGCTAAAGCATCTCCCGCTATCAGGAGAGCCCTGGCCGGACTGCGGTCAAGATGGTTGGGATGCGGACGACGAAGAAATTCAAAGCCCACCCACCACCCACTTTATAGCCACTATCGACGATCTAACAGACATGCTAGACTACGACTCCGAAGACATCGATGGTATGGACGACGATGCCAGAGACGACCAAGAACCGGCGCCCACGGGGCACTGGAAGGAAACTTCAACCCATGATGTATATATGGTGGACACCCCAAAAGGAAGCGATAACGAGGAACAACGGGAAGCGGCAAAGGATAATTCCGCCGAAAAACAACCAAAACGGTGACGTAGGCGCCGCCCTAAGTCCCGCCTCGACAACAACAGCACTCATAAGGACCCAGCAATAGAGCAGGGAAAACCAGTGGGCGACGAACATGCAACCAAGCAACCATCCGAACAGGATGAATCAGATAATCAATCTATGCCGGGCGAAAACAACAGTCCAGACGATCTCACGCCGGACACACCACCGGAGCATAAGAACCTTCACAAAAGACTTCTCGCCACTACAAGAAGTCTGAAGAAGGAAAAACGGAAGCTCAAAACAGCCGGAGACATACTCAGAATGAGGTGGAGCAAAGTACTCAAGACCGCGGACAAATATGGCAATGGCCACCAAACAAAGAGCTGCCCGAAGCGCAAGCTGCTGCCAGAATTCGACGAGGAAGCCATAGAGCCCCCACAGTCAAAAAGCAAAGAGGCCGCCTGGCCGGATAGACGACCAGATGACAGGCCAAAAGCGACAAGCGGCGCCGCACACAAGCCGACTCATGATCCTCGGAAAACAGACGGCCCGGCCAGGTCCATTTATGGGCCAAAAAAGAGGGGCCCAGGAAGCAACACAACACGCCGAGTGTTTGAAGACAACGGCACACCCAAATACAGGGGCGCCGCACACCCACTATGTTTCACCGATGAGGTGCTGGATCATGAATTTCCAGCGGGGGTCAAACCCGTAAACATAGAGGCATACGACGGAACAACAGACCCTGGAGTCTGGATTGAGGATTGCATCCTCCACATACACATGGCTAGAGGAGATGATCTCCACGCCATAAAATATCTACCCCTCAAGCTCAAAGGGCCAGCTCGACATTGGCTCAAAAGCCTCCCAAAAAATACTATTGGAAGTTGGGAAGAGCTCGAGGATGCGTTTAGAGCAAATTTTGAAGGGACTTATGTCCGCCCTCCGGATGCAGACGATTTAAGTCACATAACTCAACAGCCTGGAGAGTCAGCGCGCAAATTCTGGAACAGGTTCCTTACCAAAAAGAACCAAATAGTCGACTGTCCGGACGCCAAAGCCTTAGCAGCTTTTAAACATAATGTCCGAGACGAATGGCTCGCCAGACACCTCGGCCAAGGGAAGCCGTGAACAATGGCCGCGAACAAGCCTCATGACCCGCTTTTGCGCGGGGGAAGACAGCTGGCTAGCAAGATGCAGCACCAATGACCCGAGTACATCCGAGATCAGAGATGGAAACGGAAAATCACGGCGCAGAAAGGATCAGCGCTGAAATAAAGAAAAAAGCCCAAAGAACACGGCGGTCAACGCCGGATTCAAAAGCTCGCGGCCGAACAACAAAACACTGCCTCTTAAGGACAACAGTGACGAGCTATCCAACTTAAACAAAATTGTGAATCGGATATGTCAAATCCACAGTACCTCTGGAAGGCCTGCAAACCACACCCACCGAGATTGTTGGGTTTTCAAACAGTCCGGCCGACTCAACGCCGAACACAAGGGGCTCGACGCGCCAAGCGAGGATGATGACGAACCCCACCAGCAGAGCACCAGAAAACAAAAGACTTTCCCACAAGAGGTCAAAACAGTAAACTCACTTCATGTGATAATATGGAACAATAGTGCGGCACCCGCTAAAGCACGTGCCGCACGGTCCACCCCAGCGGAATCCCGAGATTGGATGTTAAAACCAATGACTTTCGACCACCTGGACTATTCCAGAAGTATCCGACATGCAGGATGGACTGCTCTGATGTTGGATCCTATAATCGACGGACTACAATTTACACAAGTCCTGATGGATGGCGGCAGCGATTTAAACCTGCTATATCCAGACACAATCCGCAAGTTGGGGATAGACCCTACTAGAATTCACAATAGCCACACTTCCTTCAAAGGAGTGACGCCAGGCCCTTACGCCAAGTGCACGGGCTCCTTACTACTAGAAGTTGTGTTCGGGTCGCCCGACAACTTCCGTTGCGAAAAGCTAACCTTCCATATCGCCCCATTTAAAAGTAGCCATCAAGCACTGTTGGGACGTGAAGCTTTCGTCCGCTTTAATGCAATACCGCACTACGCGTCTCTTACACTTAAAATGCCCGGTCCATGCGGCATCATCTCATTAAAAGGTCGTTCAAGACCCCGGACATGGCTAGACGAGTCCGGCACAAACAAACTAGGGGCTCCCTAGCCGCACACCCCTTCACAAGGGGCTGTGCGTATAAGCAATAAAGAGCTAATAAAAGCTCAGCTCTATTCATTCATTCATATTTCGATTTTTAACACATTCTTTGCACGACTTCTTTTCAAACTAAGTTCCTCTTTTTTACAGATGGACAGCGTGTACACCCGTCCAGGATACGGCACAATGGAGACACAGGCGCAGACGTGCAGCAGGGATCCGTCGCAAGGATTCTTTTCAGATTAAGACCCTGCGTAGACCTTTCTTACTGTCTCTTGTTGATTTACATCCCACGGTTTTTTACCATAACCAGCAAGGAGGCTGGCGTATTTGGCATCGGCCGCGCCAGAAATTCTCGCCTGTACCTGGACACTAGGGGCTTAGGGCATTGTTCTGCCCATTATCATAAAGACCGAATACCTTAGGGAGTGTTCGGCGTCTCGAGTTAGGCCTTATATGCATCAGCTCCGAATCATGTCTTTGGTCAAATGTTGGGTTTCCCCGGCTCTTGTGTTTTGCTGCCTTACGTTCCGTATCATCGGCTAATGCGGCACCAGGAGAACTACTGCGATTGCGCCCCGGTTCGGCTGGGCGAGCACCTCAGTAGAGAAAGCCAAAAACTGACTGTCATGACATAGCAAGAGACTGGTCAACCACTCGATCGACTATCGGAATGTTTAGAATTCCTCCGCTTTGACAAAGGACCGTTTCCCGGTCAGGCACATACGCACCCCGAATTCGGAGAGCGCGGTGCCCCCAGGGGCTATATCGTAGCCCCACCCTCGAACTCCTATGGCTAAGTGAAAGTGATAAAGCATTATAGTTCGGTTGCCTCGTTTGCTACCCTACCACCTCCTTCATAGGACCGAGACGTCGGATTAAGTGTGAAAATGCGATATTTTTGCAAACACTCCCGCACCTTATGCATGGGGGCTGAAGCCGACGACTGCCATCTTTCAGGTTATACACACGTATACATAAACGGCCGCACAGGAGATATTTCAATACTTGACCGCACAAGTATAAAAAGCGCTTATATTATAAATATCATTTTACAAACCATAATGTTCATTCGAACACGACATTTTTTTAGCACTGTGACTCTATCACACGAGCACCACGCAGAACTTCCCCAAAATAGTGCTCGGCGGGTAACCGGCTTTCGTCTGAACCCTGGGTCGCAACAGCGGTGGCATCCATCTCCGTCCAGTGTGTCTTCACACGGGCGAGGGCCATCCGTGCACCCTCTATGCAGGCCGACCGCTTCATCGCCTTGATATGCGGCACCGCCCCAAGGAATTGCTGCAATAAGCCAAAATAGCTCTTCGGCTTGGTCCTATCCGGCCAGACATGAGCCACGATATCCGGCATGGCAAGACCGGACAATCTATTCAGCTCAGCCCACTCAGCTAACCGATCGGTCAGTGGAAGTGAACGCTCCGGACTATGGAATTGAGACCAAAAAAGCTCTTCCGTCTCGTGATCCTTTTGACTTCGAAAGTGCACAACAGCATCTGCCGCACTCGCCGCCAAGTCCATATAAGGATCCTCCGGACCCCACAGCTGGCCAAGCTGAGCGTATTTTGGATCCGTAAACCTCCTGCGCGGCAGAAAGGGCTTGCCAGCCACAATATCTCCGGCCTGACGTAGCTCCTCCTTTATAACCCGCATTGCAGAACGGGAATCCTTGGCTTCGGCGGTGGCCTTCACCAGGTCTTCCTACTCTGCTCGGTGTTCCCTTTCAAGAACCTCATAGCGGTCGGTAGCATCTTTCAACTTCACGGCCATCTCGGCCATCTCCTCCCTGCTTCGGCAGTGAGCAGCCCTCTCGGCTTCTAGCTCTTCGGCCGCCCTTAAGGCAGCCGCATCACTCCTTCTGGCCTGCTCCTTGGCTCGAGCAAGTTCGGCCCGAAGGCTCTCCACAGCAGCGTCACCATCTGCATTTCGCACACATGTTGTAAGGAGTGGGCTTCGGCTCCCTTACTAGGTGACCACAAAAAAACTTACCTTGCGACTCGTCAAGTCGCCTGTTGACTAGCGCGATGTCCGCATCCGCAACGTCGAGTTGCCACTTTAGTTCAGCAACTCCATCAGTCCGGCTGGCCCCCGGACTATCCGCCACCTGCATAGGAAAGGCGAAAATTAAAACCTGCGATTTTGATCCTCGGCACGTTGTCGCTTTCGACAACCTACCGAGTCTCAGGGGCTACTATCTATACAGGGCGCACTTTATGTGTAAAACTGTCAAAAGGTATGTCATTTTTACGTACCTCAAACCCCGCCAGCAAACTCCTGACGGCATCACGCAACCCGCCTTCGGCGGACGAAATCCTTCCAATCACCATACTCATCAATGCATGGTGATCTTCTGAGATAGACGCCCTCTCAAGCAGATCCTTCAGCTCCCCCGGCCGAACACTAGTTGGTGCCGAACTCTTCGGCTCTGCCGGACTCGGTGATACCCTCCATGATGACACCTC
The DNA here is from genome assembly GCF_018294505.1 of Triticum aestivum. NCBI lineage: Eukaryota > Viridiplantae > Streptophyta > Magnoliopsida > Poales > Poaceae > Triticum > Triticum aestivum. Next base: position 693,699,589 of record NC_057795.1, read on the forward strand.
GGGGTCGTCCGCCCCACCTGACGGCACAGCGGATGGAGGCGTCTCGCTCTCCACCATCTCCGGACGAAGGTCCCCCGAAGACGAGCTCATCTGAGAAGGACGGAGATCCGAACTACAAGGTAAAATCTTAAGTTATCCTCAGAAGCACAAATAGGGATGTCCCTTATTACAAAACTCCTTTTTTTCTACTTACGGCTCGCTGGAGGGCTGATTCCTTAGGGGAGGCTGTGCGCCCGGAGCTTCTCTGGACGCAGGACCCTCTGGTGAAGATCTCTTCCCCCGCTTCGGGGCTTTGGCCTCCGGGTTTTCGGAAGCGGTCCTCTTCTCCCCTTGGAAGGAGGGCTTCTCGATCCCCCCTTCCTCAAAAGCCTCCTTGGTTGAGGCGGTAGTTCCTCTGTTCTCCCCTTCGCCTTCCTCTGAAGGAGTAACCTCCAGCATCCTGACCAGCACGGGATCCGGCGCGGTCTCTGGGAGGGGGGCGGACACCGTATCAGTTTTGCTTGCGCTATCCACTCTTGTTTAGAGGGCAACTGGTTAAAAGGCGAATTGTAGAAAGGCAAACAAATGGTATGTCCGAACACAGAGCTGCTTACTTGTGTATCCGGGCGATTGCAGCTTAGGCCGGCGTCCTCGGTCAATTCCGGACACACCTCCCGTGATCCGAAGAACAATTTGTACATCTCCACGGGTGTTGTACCCATGAAGTGTTGGAGAATCCGTGGTACCTCCTGATTAAATTCCCACAGCAAGAGAGGACGGCGTTTGCAGGGCAGGAGATGCCTAATTAGCATAACCTGCGTCACCACGACCAGATCAATCTCCCTCGCTTGAAGGTCTCGAATCCGGCCCTGCAATAGGGGCACGTCCTTTGACGGCCTCCAGTTGAGCCCTTGGTTGACCCATGACATCAGTCGTCGTGGAGGTCCCGAGCGGAAGCCGGGCGGCGGCTTCTGCCTGCTACCCCTGGGAGCGGTAATATAAAACCACTCATGTTGCCACAAGCCGAGCTCCGCTTGGAAGGAGCCCTCGGGCCACGGAGCATCGGCCCTCCTGCTTACGGCCACCCCGCCGCACTCTGCTTGACGCCCCTCGATCATCTTCGGCTCCATGTCGAAGGTCTTCAGCCACAAGCCGAAGTGAGGGGTAATGCGGAGGAAGGCTTCACAGACGATGATGAATGAAGAAATATGGAGGATGGACTCCGGAGCCAAGTCATGGAATTCCAACCCATAGTAAAACATGAGCCCTCTCACAAATGGATCCATCGGGAAGCCTAAGCCCCGACGGAGGTGGGACACAAACACGACATACTCGCCGGGCTCGGGGGTGGGGATGACTTGCCCTTTGGCGGGCAACCTATGCGAAATCTCGTAAGTCAGGTACTTGGCCTCTCGCAGCTTTAGCACGTCCTCTTCCATGACGGAGGAGGGCATCCACCGGCCCTGTAGGTCGGAGCCGGACATTGTTGAAGGTCCGAAGTGCTCGAATCTGGGGCTCTGGGTGTTAGAACTCGGGGCGAGGAGCAGATTCAATTGAAGGTTGAAGAAAAGAAACGAAGCCTTGGTCCCATTATAAAGAGGGAGAATACCAAGAGCCGTCCCCGTGACCGTTCGGGACTCGCCTCCGATAGAGGGAGCGTGGCAACGGGCACGGTTGGGTTACCCACGTCCATATTGATGGGAATCACGGAATAAGGGGAACACGATCTCTGCTTCGACAAGACGTGCCAAGGAAACCGCTTCGCTAAACGTGCTGAGGTGGTATAATAAAAAACGATTCAAGTGAAGGCTTGGTAGTGGCGTGACGTCATGCCACAAAATACGTCAGCAGATTGAACTTGTGTACATATTATTCTCTCTACGGTGGAATGTGGAATTTATTTTGCAGAGCCGGACACTATCCTGGTGTTCACAATCATCTACGAATTATTCGGAGGAGGAACCCGCCTTGCAATGCCGAACAATATGCGCGCCGGACTCATCGTCATTGAAGCCTGGTTCAGGGGCTACTGAGGGAGTCCTGGACTAGGGGGTGTTCGGATAGCCGGACTATCATCATCGGCCGGACTCCAAGACTATGAAGATACAAGATTGAAGACTTTGTCCCATGTCCGGATGGGACTTTCCTTGGCGTGGAAGGCAAGCTTGGCGATACGGATATGTAGATCTCCTACCATTGTAACCGACTCTGTGTAACCCTAGCCCTCTCCGGTGTCTATATAAACCGGAGGGTTTTAGTCCGTAGGACACACAACCATTACAACAATCATACCATAGGCTAGCTTCTAGGGTTTAGCCTCCTTGATCTCGTGGTAGATCCACTCTTGTACTACCCATATCATCAATATCAATCAAGCAGGAGTAGGGTTTTACCTCCATCGAGAGGGCCCGAACCTGGGTAAAAACATCGTGTCCCTTGTCTCATGTTACCATCCGCCTAGACGCATAGTTCGGGACCCCCTACCCGAGATCCGCCGGTTTTGACACCGACACTGACTGAGAGGGGAAAAGCTGGTATGAACCCAACCTCTCTTGTTTTTGTAAATATGATGAGTTCATCGTTCATGATTCAGCTTATTGTGAATAAACATGTTTTCAATGACAATTAGAGATCATAGTTGCTCGTTCCATGCTTGATTAGCTATGATTTATAATGGTTTACCTTGCGTGCCAACATGCTATTGAAATGGTTGTGATGTGGTATGATGGGTTGGTATCCTCCTTTGAATGATTTAAGTGACTTGACTTGGCACATGTTCACGCATGTAGTTGAAACAAATCAACATAGCCTTCACGATATTTATGTTCATGGTGGATTATATCCTACTCATGCTTGTATTCAATGTTTATTAATTTTAATGCATGTTCATGACTGTTGTCGCTCTCTAGTTGGTCGCTTCCCAGTCTTTTGCTAGCCTTCACTTGTACTAAGCGGGAATACTTCTTGTGCATCCAATCCCTTAAACCCCAAAGTTATTCCATGTGAGTCCACCATACCTTCCTATATGCGGTATCTACCTACCGTTCCAAGTAAATTTGTATGTGCCAAACTCTAAACCTTCAAATAAACATTCTGTTTTGCACGCTCGAATAGCTCATATATCAACTAGGGCTGCCCTTATCTTCCGTGTTAGGCGGGTTATTCTCAAGAGGAGTGGACTCCGCTCCTCACTCACAAGAAAATGGATGGTCACCGGGATGCCCAGTCCCATGCTTTATGAAAACTAAATCAAAATAATTGCAAACAAAACTCCCCCTGGGACCCGTTGAATGTTGGAGGCACTCGTTGTTTCGAGCAAGCCATGGATTGATGCTTGTAGAGGAGGGGGAGTATAAACTTTACCATTCTATTTGGAAACCGCCTATAATTTGTTTAGCATGGAAGATATCGTCATCTCTTAGTTGTTATGTTGACAATGAAAGTATGTCGCTCAAAATATAATTTATCTCTATTTCAAAACCGAGCTCTGGCACCTCTACAAATCCCTGCTTCCCTCTGCGAAGGGCCTATCTATTTACTTTTATGTTGAGTCATCACTTTCTTATTAAAAGCACTAGCTGGAGAGCACAGCTGTCATTTGCATTCATTACTGTTAATTTATATCGGGTATGACTATGATTGGATCTCTTTTACCATGAATTACAATGTCTAGTCAGTCCTTGATCTTTGAAGGTGCTCTGCATTTATGTTTTGCGGTCTCAGAAAGGGCTAGCGAGATATCATCTTGTTATATCATATTATGATTATTTTGAGAAAGTGTTGTCATCTGAGATTTATTATTATGGCTCGCTAGCTGATTATGTTATTGATATGAGTAAACATGAGACCTAGGAGCTATTGCAAATGTGGTTAGTTATGATCTTTGCTGAAAACCTGAATGTTGGCTTCACATAGTTACAACAACAAGAGCAAACTGAGTTTGTAAAAGTTTTTCTTTTTCTCTTTCATTTTGTCAACTGAATTGCTTGAGGACAAGCAAGGGTTTAAGCTTGGGGGAGTTGATATGTCTCCGTCGTATCTACTTTTCCAAACACTTTTGCCCTTGTTTTGGACTCCAACTTGTATGATTTGAATGGAACTAACTCGGACTGACGCTGTTTTCAGCAGAATTGCCATGATGTTGTTTTATGTGGAGAAAACAAAAGTTCTCGGAATGACGTGAAACTCCACGGGATGTCTTATAAAAAATAATAAAAAAATCCTTGATGAAGTCCAGGGGGCCCACACCCTGTCCACGAGGGTGCCCCCCTCTAGGGCGCGTCCCCCTACCTCGTGGGCCCCCTGGAAACCTTCCGACGCCAACTCCAACTCCATATATTGGCTTTCTGGGAGAAAAAAATCAGAGCCATCGCGTTTTACGATACGGAGCCGCCGCCAAGCCCTTATCTCTCTCGGGAGAGTTGATCTAGAGTCCGTTCGGGGCTCCAGAGAGGGGGATTCGTCGCTGTCGTCATCATCAACCATCCTCCATCACCAATTTCATGATGCTCACCGCCGTGCGTGAGTAATTCCATCGTAGGCTTGCTGGACGGTGATGGGTTGGATGAGATTTATCATGTAATCGAGTTAGTTTTGTTAGGGTTTGATCCCTAGTATCCACTATGTTCTGAAATTGATGTTGCTATGACTTTGCTATGCTTAATGCTTGTCACTAGGGCCCGAGTGCCATGATTTCAGATCTGAACCTCTTATGTTTTCATGAATATATGTGTGTTCTAGATCCTATCTTGCAAGTCTATAGTCACCTACTATGTGTTATGATCCGGCAACCCCGATGTGACAATAATCGGGACCACTCACGGTGATGACCATAGTTTGAGGAGTTCATGTATTCACTATGTGTTAATGCTTTGTTTCGGTTCTCTATTAAAAGGAGGCCTTAATATCCCTTAGTTTCCAATAGGACCCCGCTACCACGGGAGGGTAGGACAAAAGCTGTCATGCAAGTTCTTTTCCATAAGCACGTATGACTATATTCGGAATATATGCCTACATTACATTGATGAATTGGAGCTAGTTCTGTGTCACCCTATGTTATGACTATTACATGACGAACCGCATCCGGCATAATTATCCATTACTGATCCGGTGCCTACAAGCTTTCCATATACTAGTCTTCGCTTATTTAATTTTCCGCTGTTGCTGTTACAATCACTACCAAATACCAAACATATTTACTTTTGTTGTCTTTACTTTTGTTACCATTACCACCACTATCATATTACTGTGTTACTAAACACTTTGCTGCAGATACTAAGTTTCCAGGTGTGGTTGAATTGACAACTCAGCTGCTAATACTTGAGAATATTCTTTGGCTCCCCTTGTGTCGAATCAATATTTTTGGGTTGAATACTCTACCCTCAAAAACTGTTGCGATCCCCTATACTTGTGGGTTATCAGCATCCAAACCCCGTGATACGATATGCTCTATCACACATAAACATCCTTATATCTTCCTGAAAACAGCCACCATACCTACCTATTATGGCATTTCCATAGCCATTCCGAGATATATTGCCATGCAACTTTCCACCGTTCCGATCATCATCATGACATACTTTACCTTTGTCATATTGCCATTGCATGATCATGTAGTTGACATCGTATTTGTGGCAAAGCCACCATGCATTATTTTTCATACATGTCACTCTTGATTCATTGCACCATCCCGGTACACCGTCGGAGGCATTCATATAGAGTCATATTTTGTTCTAGTTTCGAGTTGTAATCCTTATGTTGTAATCAATAGAAGTGTGATGATCATCATTATTAGAGCATTGCCCAATTAAAAAAAAGAAAGGCCAAAAGAAAAAAAAGAAAGGCCCAAAAAAAGAAAGAAAGAAAATAAAAAGGGCAATGTTACTATCTCTTTTTCCACAGTTGTGCTTCAAAGTAGCACCTTGTTCTTCATGTAGTGAGTCTCATATATTGTGCTTCAAAGTAGCACCATGTTTTTCATATAGTGAGTCTCATAAGTTGTCTTTTTCATACTAGTGGGGAATTTTTCATTATAGAACTTGGCTTGTATATTCCTACGATGGGCTTCCTCAAATGCCCTAGGTCTTCGTGAGTAAGCAAGTTGGATGCACAACCACTAGTTTTATTTTGTTGAGCATTCATTTATAGCTCTAGTGCATCCGTTGCATGGCAATCCCTACTCCTCATGTTGACATCAATTGATGGGCATTTCCATAGCACGTTGATTATCCTCATCAATGTGAGACTTTCTCTCTTTTTGTCTTCTCCACACAATCCACATCATCATATTCTATTCCACCCATAGTGCTATATCCATGGCTCACGCTCATGTATTGCGTGAAGGTTGAAAAGGTTTGAGATTATTTAAGTATGAAACAATTTCTTGGCTTTTCATCGGGGGTATAGAAGTTGGGAGCATCTTTGTGTGACGAAAATGAAGCATAGCCTAACTATATGATTTTGTAGGGTTGAACTTTCTTCTGCCATGCTATTTTGAGAAGACATGATTACTTTGATTAATATGCTTGAAGTATTATTATTTTTATGTCAATATGAACTTTTGCCTTGAATCATTCGGATCTGAATATTCATACCACAATTAAGAAGATTTACATTTAAATTATGCCAAAGTATCACTCCGCATCAAAAATTCTCTTTTTACCATTTACCTACTCAAGGACGGGCAGGAATTAAGCTTGGGGATGCCTGATATGTCTCCAACGTATCTATAATTTTTGATTGCTACATGCTACTTTATCTACTGTTTTGGACTATATTGGGCTTTATTTTCCACTTTTATATTATTTTTGGGACTAACCTATTAACCGGAGGCCCAGCCCAGAATTGCTGTTTTTTGCCTATTTCAGTGTTTTGAAGAAACGGAATATCAAACAGAGTCCAAACAGAATGAAACCTTCGGGAACGTGATTTTCTCACCGAACATGATCCAGGAGACTTGGACCCTACTCCAAGAAGTAACAGAGGCGGTCACGAGGGTGGGGGGGCGCGCCCCCTGCCTCGTGGGCCCCCTGTTGCTCCACCGACGTACTCCTTCCTCCTATATATACCTACGTACCACCAAACGATCAGAACAGGAGCCAAAAACCTAATTCCACCGCCGCAACTTCCTGTATCCACGAGATCCCATCTTGGGGCCTGTTCCGGAGCTCCGCCGGAGGGGGCATCCACCACGGAGGGCTTCTACATCATCACCATAGCCCCTCCGATGAAGTGTGAGTAGTTTACTTCAGACCTTCGGGTCCATAGCTAGTAGCTAGATGTCTTCTTCTCTCTTTTTGAATCTCAATACAATGTTCTCGCCCTCTCTTGTGGAGATCTATTCGATGTAATCTTCTTTTTGCGGTGTGTTTGTTGAGACCGATGAATTGTGGGTTTATGATCAAGTTTATCTATGAACAATATTTGAATCTTCACTGAATTCTTTTATGTATGATTGGTTATCTTTGCAAGTGTCTTCAAATTATCCGTTTGGTTTGGCCAACTAGATTGGTAGTTCTTGCAATGGGAGAAGTGCTTAGCTTTGGGTTCAATCTTGCGGTGTCCTTTCCCAGTGACAGAAGGGTCAGCAAGGCACGTATTGTATTGTTGCCATCGAGGATAACAAGATGGGGTTTTTATCATATTGCATGAATTTATCCCTCTACATCATGTCATCTTGCTTCAGGCGTTACTCTGTTTTTAACTTAATACTCTAGATGCATGCTGGATAGCGGTCGATGAGTGGAGTAATAGTAGTAGATGCAGGCAGGAGTCGGTCTACTTGTCTCGGACTTGATGCCTATATACATGATCATACCTAGATATTCTCATAACTATGCTCAATTCTGTCAATTGCTCAACAGTAATTTGTTCACCCACTGTAGAATACTTATGCTCTTGAGAGAAGCCACTAGTGAAACCTATGGCCCCCGGGTCTATTTTCATCATATCAATCTCCATCACTTTAATACTTGCTTTGTTTTTACTTTGCCTTTTACTTTTCACTTTGCATCTCTATATAAAAAATACCAAAAATATTATTTATCATCTCTATCAGATCTCACTCTCGTAAGTGACCGTGAAGGGATTGACAACCCCTAATCGCATTGGTTGCGAGGAGCTATTGTTTTGTGCAGGTACGAGGGACTTGCGTGTAGCCTCCTACTGGATTGATACCTTGGTTCTCAAAAACTGAGGTAAATACTTACGCTACTTTGTTGCATCATCCTCTCCTCTTCGGGGAAATCCAACACAGTGCTTAGGAGGTAGCAAGAAGAATTTCTGGCGCCGTTGCCGGGGAGGCTTACGCAAGACTTGCTTTGGGCCGACCAAACGCTACTCCGTGACTGGGTAGTTACAAAGGTAGGTTTCGGGTTTGTCCAGTCCCATGTTGCGAGACATGGTCGAGCAAGATGGGATTTGCCCCTCCGATTAGGAGAGATATACTCTGGGGCCCTCGTGTGATCTGACCAGGAATAGCATGGCCATGCGACAAGGATTATGAGATAATCCGGATTGTGGTTGGCATCACTGAAACGAGAAAGAGGTCGGGATGGCACAAGGATGACAGTCTCGCCTTGAGCCCGACAACATATATCGTGTGGCAAAGGGAACATAAGTGTGACACATTGTACAGGTTCGCCTAACCAGCTTCATAGTCTTCTTGGTGGTCGGCACGCCTTGCTAGAGGCCGCTACCAACCGTGCAGGTCGGAGGTGATCCGAACTGTGACCAAGCCAGCTTGAACCTAAGGGGTCGCGCGCTTAAGGGAAGGAACCTACGAGGTCGGTTCATAGGACACTGGTCGGATGTGATCCGAACTGGACTAGGAACGTGACCGAGTAGACTTTGGGCTTTAGGGTTCGTGCGAGGCCCAAGTGTTGAGCCTGCGACGGATGCCTATATAAAGTGGAGGTGCAGCACACTCATGCGGTGGATCGCTTCGGCTGCGACTAGGGTTTGCATGTGTTGCGAATAGCCACCTCCACTCGCCGCCGACTGTGTGATCGGACCTAGCAGTCCGCCGCACGGTGTTCCTCCTGCACGCGCGGATACCATTAGAGGCGGTGCACTTGCGCCGCTCCAGCGAACTCGTACGTGGGATCGAACGACCGGCTGTTCGAGGGAGATCGGATGAGGAGGAGACGATCCACGCGGACGCGCTGCCCCAACTCTTCTTCCGCTGCACGGCACTGCGCGTCTAGTAGTAACGAACTGTGATCCATCTCTAGTAGCATGTTCCTGGATGTTCTGCGCGTAGGAAAATTTTAATTTGCAGTCGACGCAACCTACCTTAGAACCCATCATGGTGGTCCCCTCAAGCACCTCATCCTCTCTGCTATCAGAAATCCGATTCCCGCCACCATCAGCATGGCCACTCGACCCCTCGGGCGGAGCCTGCCATGTACCTGATGACCCACGAGTATAGGGGATCTACCATAGTCCTTTCGATAAGTAAGAGTGTCGAACCCAACGAGGAGCAGAAGGAAATGATAAGCGGTTTTTCAGCAAGGTATTCTCTGCAAGTACTGAAATAAGTGGTAACAGATAGTTTTGTGATAAGATAAATTGTAACGAGCAACAAGTAACAAGAGTAAATAAAGTGCAGCAAGGTGGCCCAATCCTTTTTGTAGCAAAGGACAAGCCTGGACAAACTCTTATAATAGGAAAAGCTAGTTTTCATCACGTTCATATGATACGCGTTCGGTACTTTGATAATTTGATATGTGGGTGGACCGGTGGTTGGGTGCTATTCTTACTTGAAAAAGCATCCCTCTTATGGTTAACCTCTATTGCAAGCATCCGCAACTACAACAAAAGTATTAAGGTAAACCTAACCATAGCATGAAACATATGGATCCAAATCAGCCCCTTACGAAGCAACGCATAAACTAGGGTTTAAGCTTCTGTCACTCTAGCAACCCATCATCTACTTATTACTTCCCAATGCCTTCCTCTAGGCCCAAATAATGGTGAAGTGTTATGTAGTCGATGTTCACATAACACCACTAGAGGCTAGACAACATACATCTCGTCAAAATATCGAACGAATACCAAATTCACATGACTACTAATAACAAGACTTCTCCCTTGTCCTCAGGAACAAACGTAACTACTCACAAAGCATATTCATGTTCATAATCAGAGGAGTAATAATATGCATAAAGGATCTGAACATATGATCTTCCACCAAATAAACCAACTAGCATCAACTACAAGGAGTAATCAACACTACTAGCAACCTACTAGCACCAATCCCGGACTTGGAGACAAGAATTGGATACAAGAGATGAACTAGGGTTTGGAGATGAGATGGTGCTGGTGAAGATGTTGATGGAGATTGCCCTCTCCCAATGAGAGGAGCGTTGGTGATGATGATGACGATGATTTCCCCCTCCCGGAGGGAAGCGTCCCCGGCAACAGCTCTGCCGGAGCCCTAGATTGGTTCCGCCGAGGTTCCGCCTCGTGGCGGCAGAGTCTCGTCCTGAAAGGTTGCTTCTTATTTTTTTTCTTGACGAAAGACTTCATATAGGAGAAGATGGGCGTCAGAGAGCCACCAGGGGGCCCACGAGGTAGGGGCGCGTGCCCTAGGGGGGCGCCCCACACCCTCGTGAGCAGGGTGTGGGCCCCCTGGCCTTCATCTTTGGCGACGATTTTTCTTTATTTATTTTAAGATATTCCGTGGAGTTTCAGGACTTTTGGAGTGGCGCAGAATAGGTCTCCAATATTTTCTCCTTTTCCAGCCCAAAATTCCAGCTGCCGGCATTCTCCCTCTTCATGTAAACCTTGTAAAATAAAAGAGAATAGCCATAAGTATTGTGACATAACGTGAAATAACAGCCCATAATGCGATAAATATCGATATAAAAGCATGATGCAAAATGGACGTATCAACTCCCCCAAGCTTAGACCTCGCTTGTCCTCAAGCGAAAGCCTATAACGATAAATATGTCCCCATGTTTAGAGGTAGAGGCGTCGATACAAAAACAAAATGCGGACATGAATGCATCATGATTATTCTCATAACAGCACCATATATAGGAAATGTCATACGATTACTTATGTTCAAGTAATAATCCATTCACAATGCAGAGTACGAATCATAAACTTTATTGAGAACCAACAAACTATAATCTTAGTCATTGAAGCAATTGCAATTTATCATAACATCGGAAAGAGTCTATGTCAGAGCTTAATAGCAAGTCCACATACTCAACTATCATTTAGTCCTTCATAATTGCAAACACTCACACGATACTTGTGGTTACAGAGTTTTAATCGGACACAGAGAAAGATAGGGGCTTATAGTTTCGCCTCCAAACCTTTTACCTCAAGGGTAATGTCAACAATAATAACTCATGCCCCCTACATCCAATTAGATATATCAATCATGATCTTTCCAACAACTGTGCTTGCCAAAGGATAAAATGTAAAAAGGAAATGTGAATATCACCATGACTCTTGCATAAGGTAGAGGATAATAATAAAAGATAGGCCCTTCGCAGAGGGAAGCAGAGGTTGCCATGCGCTTTTATGGTTGGATGCATAAAATCTCAATGCGAAAGAACGTCACTTTATATTGCCCCTTGTGATATGAACCTTTATTATGCGGTCCGTCGCTTTTATTACTTTCACATCACAAGATCGTATAAAGCTTATTTCTCCCACACCAATCAATCATACATGTTTAGAGCAATTTTTATTGCTTTGCACCGATGACAACTTACTTGAAGGATCTTACTCAATCCATAGGTAGATATGGTAGACTCTCATGGCAAAACTGGTTTAAGGGTTTATGGAAGCACAAGTAGTATCTCTACTTGGTGCTGAGAATTTGGCTAGCATGAGGGGGAAAGGCAAGCTCAACATGTTAGAGGATCCATGACAACATACTTTATCTCAGATATAAGAAAACATAACTCATCACATTGTCTTCCTTGTCCAACATCAACTCTTTAGTATGTTGTATTTTAATGAGTGCTCCCAATCATAAAAGATGTCAATGATAATATATCTATATGTGAAACCTCTCTTTCCTTATTACTTCCTATTAATTGCAACGATGACCAAAGCTATGTTTGCCAACTCCCAACAACTTTTAAGCATCATACTCTTTCTATGTGAAGTCATTACTCTCAATATGAACTCTTTGTTTCTTTTTATTCTTTTTCTTATTTCTTTTCTTTTATTCACCCAAGATCATGGCAAAATAATCAAGCCCTTGACTCAACACTAAACTTTATTATATATATAGCTCACAGACTCGATTACATAGAGAGATCATAAAGCAAAACTCAAAACTAGATCATACCAAGACTTTATTCTACTAAATCAAGAGACTACTAAAAGGATCGAACTAAGAAAAAGGGTAAAGATAGGAGTTGTGATTGTGATACGATACCGGGGCACCTCCCCCAAGCTTGGCAGTTGACAAGGGGAGTGCCCATACCCATGTGATTATGTCTCCTTCTTCAGGGTTGGTGAAATATTCTTGGCGATGATGCCCTTTAGGATACGATTCTCCTCCTCAAGCTTATTGACTTGCTGCTTGAGGTCCATTATTTCCTTGCGAAGCTTTCCTGTAACTGCTAAGGCTCCTTGCACCCAAGGGTGTTGCATAGCTGCGGGAGAACAAGCGACACTCCTCTTCATATTTTCATAAAAATGAAATTTAACATTAGAAGGGATAACCGAGTTTGGAATAGCTGAGCTCTGCAGTTCCCCCATCGCGAACCCAGCTCGGAAGCGAGAACTAACTTCTTGATCCTCCATGGCATCTACTCTCATCAAGTCAGCCTCCATCTCCTCCTCCGTTGCTGGCCCAAAGGGGTCAGCTTCGCTGTTTGCCCTTGGTTCCGTTGCCGGATTAGATACCCGGCTCTCCCCGACTGACTCTTGAGAAGACATCTTGTTCTAATCTGTAGCAGCAACAGCTCAAAACAAAAACAGAGGATATTTGCGTGATACGGGAGTCAAAACCTTCGGGAGGATATATAATGAATTTTTACCGACCAAAATACGTATCATGCAAGAAAACGGAGTCCGGAGGGCACACGGTGTTGGGGAACGTAGCAGAAATTCAAAATTTTCTACGCAACACCAAGATCTATCTATGGAGAGACTAGCAACGAAGGGAAGGAGAGTGCATCTACATACCCTTGTAGATTGCTAAGCGGAAGCGTTCAAGAGAACGGTGTTGAAGGAGTCGTACTCGTCGTGATCCAAATCACTGGAGATCCTAGTGCCGAACGGACGGCACCTCCGCGTTCAACACACGTACAGCCCGGTGACGTCTCCCATGCCTTGATCCAGCAAGGTGAGAGGGAGAGGTTGGGGAAGACTCCGTCCAGCAGCAGCACGACGGCGTGGTGGTGATGGAGGAGCGTGGCAATCCTGCAGGGCTTCGCCAAGCACCGCGGGAGAGGAGGAGTACTTGGGAGAGGGGGAGGGCTGCGCCAGGGGCAGCGTGTAGCTTCCATGCGCCTCCCCACTATATATAGGGGTGGAGGGGGCTGGTTTCTTGCCCTCCAAGTCCATTGGGGCGTTGGCAAAGGTGGGAGGAAAGAAATCCCATCATTTCCTTCCCCACCGATTGTTATCCCCCTTTTTTAGGGATCTTGATCTTATCCCTTCGGCATATGATCTTATTCCTTCTAAGGGGGGATCTTGGTGCGCCTTGACCAGGGGTGTGGGGCCTTGACCCCACTACCCACGTTCATGTGGGTCCCCCATGCTGGTGGGCCCCGCTCCGGAACCTTCTAGAACCTTCCCGCTACAATACCGAAAAATCCCAAACATTTTCCGGTGGCCAAAATAGGATTTCCCATATAAAAATCTTTACCTCCGGACCATTCCGGAACTCCTCGTGACGTCCGGGATCTCATCCGGGACTCCGAACAACATTCGGTAACCACATACAAACTTCCTTTATAACCCTAGCGTCATCGAACCTTAAGTGTGTAGACCCTACGGGTTCGGGAGACATGTAGACATGACCGAGACGTTCTCCGATCAATAACCAACAGCGGGATCTGGATACCCATGTTGGCTCCCACATGTTCCACGATGATCTCATCGGATGAACCACGATGTCAAGGACTCAATCAATCCCGTATACAATTCCCTTTGTCTAACGGTATAGTACTTGCCCGAGATTCGATCGTCGGTATACCGATACCTTGTTCAATCTCGTTATCGGCAAGTCTCTTTACTCATTCCGTAACACATCATCCCATGATCAACCCTTAGGTCACATTGTGCACATTATGATGATGTCCTATCGAGTGGGCCCAGAGATACCTCTTCATTTACACGGAGTGACAAATCCCAGTCTCGATTCGTGCCAACCCAACAGACACTTTCGGAGATACCTGTAGTGCACCTTTATAGCCACCCAGTTACGTTGTGACGTTTGGTACACCCAAAGCATTCCTACGGTATCCGGGAGTTGCACAATCTCATGGTCTAAGGAAATGATACTTGACATTAGAAAAGCTTTAGCATACGAACTACGATCTTTGTGCTAGGCTTAGGATTGGGTCTTGTCCATCACATCATTCTCCTAATGATGTGATCCCGTTATCAATGACATCCAATGTCCATGGTCAGGAAACCGTAACCATCTATTGATCAACGAGCTAGTCAACTAGAGGCTTACTAGGGACATGGTGTTGTCTACGTACCCACACATGTATCTGAGTTTCCTATCAATACAATTATAGCATGGATAATAAACGATCATCATGAACAAGGAAATATAATAATAACTAATTTATTATTGCCTCTAGGGCATATTTCCAACAGTCTCCCACTTGCACTAGAGGCAATAATCTAGTTCACATCGCCATGTGATTAACACTCACAGGTCACATCGCCATGTGACCAACATCCAAAGAGTTTACTAGTGTCATTAAACTAGTTCACATCATCATGTGATTAAGACTCAATGAGTTCTGGGGTTTGATCATGTTTTGCTTGAGAGAGGTTTTAGTCAACGGGTCTGCAACATTCAGATCCGTATGTACTTCGCAAATCTCTAGGTCATATTGTAAATGTTGCTTCCACGCTCTACTTGGAGCTATTCCAAATGGTTGTTCCACTATACGTATCCGGCTTCTCTACTCAGAGCTATCCGGATAGGTGTTAAGTTTGCATCGACGCAAATCTTTACGTCGAACTCTTTATCACCTCCATAATCGAGAAACATACCCTTATTCCTCTAAGGATAATTTTGACCGCTATCTGGTGATCCACTCCTTGATCACCTTTGTACCCGCTTGCCAGACATATGGCAAGGCACACATCAGGTGCGGTACTCAGCATGGCATACTGTAGAGCCTACGTCTAAAGCATAGGGGACGACCTTCGTCCTTTCTCTCTTTTCTACCGTGGTCGAGCTTTAAGTCTTAACTTCACACCTTACAACTCAGGCAAGAACTCCTTCTTTGACTAATCCATCTTGAACACCTTCAAGATCATGTCAAGGTATGTGCTCATTTTGAAAGTACCATTAAGCGTTTTTGATCTATCATTATAGATCTTGATGCTCAATGTTCAAGTAGCTTAATCCAGGTTTTCCATTGAAAAACACTTTTCAAATAACCCTATATGCTTTCCAGAAATTCTACATCATTTCTGATCAATAACATATACTCATCAGAAATTCTATAGTGCTCCCACTCACTTCTTTGGAAATAGAAGTTTCTCATAAACTTTGTATAAGCCCAAAATCTTTGATCATCTCATCAAAGCGCACATTCCAACTCCGAGATGCTTACTCCAGTCCATGGAAGGATCACTGGAGCTAGCATACCTTTTAGCATCCTTAGGATCGACAAAACCTTTCTGATTGTATCACATACAACCTTTCCTTTATGAAAACTGGTAAGGAAACTCGTTTTGACATCCATCTGCCTGATTCATAAATGCAGCTAATGCTAACATGATTCCGAGGACTTAAGCATCGCTACGGATGAGAAAATCTCATTGTAGTCAACTCCTTGAACTTTGTGAAAAACTCTTCGCCACAAGTCGAGCTTCATAGACGGTGACATCACCGTCCATGTCCGTCTTCTTCTTAAAGATCCATTTATCTCAATGGCTTGCCGATCATCGGGCAAGTCCACCAAAGTCCATGCTTTGTTCTAATACATGGATCCTATCTCGGATTTCATGGCTTCTAACCATTTGTCGGAATTTGGGCCCACCATTGCTTCTCTATAGCTCGTAGGTTCATTGTTGTCTAGCAACATGACCTTCAAGATAGGATTACTGTACCACTCTAAAGTAGTATGCATCCTTGTCACCCTACGAGGTACGGTAGTGACTTGATCCGAAGTTTCATGATCACTATCATAAGCTTCTACTTCAATTGGTGTAGGTGCCACAGGAACAACTTCCTATGCCCTGCTACACACTAGTTGTAGTGACGGTTCAATAACCATATCAAGTCTCCACCATCCTCCCACTCAACTTTTCGAGACAAACTTTTCCTTGAGAAAGGACATGATTCAAGAAACAATCCCTATTGCTTTCGGATCTGAATTAGGAGGTATACCCAACTGTTTTGGGTGTCCTATGAAGATGCATTTTATCCGCTTTGGGTTCGAGCTTATCAACCTGAAACTTTTTCACATAAGCGTCGCAGCCCCAAACCTTTAAGAAATGACAGCTTAGGTTTCTCTAAACCATAGTTCATACGGTGTCATCTCAACGGAATTACGTGGTGCCCTATTTAAAGTGAATGTGGTTGTCTCTAATGCCTAACCCATAAACGATAGTGGTAATTCGACAAGAGACATCATGGTACGCACCATATCCAATAGGGTGCAACTATGATGTTTGGACACACCCTCACACTATGGTGTTCCAGGCGGTATTAATTGTGAAACAATTTCCACAATGTCTTAATTGCGTGCCAAAGCTCGTAACTCAGACACTCATCTCTATGATCATATCATAGACATTTTATCCTCTTGTCACGATGATCTTCAACTTCACTCTGAAATTACTTGAACCATTCAATAATTCAGACTTGTGTTTCATCAAGTGAATATACTCAACATCTACTCGAATCATCTGTGAAGTAAGAACATAACGATATTCACTGCATGCCTCAGCACTCATTGGACTGCACACATCAAAATGTGTTACTTCCAACAAGTTGCCATCTTGTTCCATCTTACTGAAACCGAGGCTTTTCAGTCATCTTGCCCATGTGGTATGATTTGCATATCTCAAGTGATTCAAAATCAAGTGAGTCCAAACGATCCATCTGCATGGAGTTTCTTCACGCGTATACACCAATAGACATGGTTCGCATGTCTCAAACTTTTCAAAAACGAGTGAGTCCAAAGATCCATCAATATGGAGCTTCTTCATGCGTTTTATACCAATATGACTTACATGGCAGTGCCACAAGTAAGTGGTA
Organism: Triticum aestivum; assembly: GCF_018294505.1. Taxonomy (NCBI): domain Eukaryota; kingdom Viridiplantae; phylum Streptophyta; class Magnoliopsida; order Poales; family Poaceae; genus Triticum; species Triticum aestivum. The sequence goes on from NC_057795.1 coordinate 693,716,996, forward strand.
CTATCATTACTATCTTATATCTTTTGGCATCAAAATGTGTATCACTACGATCAAGATTCAATAAACCATTCCTTTAGGTGCAAGACGATTGAAGGTATCATTCAAATAAATAGAGTAACCATTATTCTCCTTAAATGAATAACCGTATTGCGATAGACATAATCCAATCATGTCTATGCTCAACGCAAACACCAAATGACAATTATTCAGGTTTAATACTAATCTTGATGGTAGAGGGAGCGTGCGATGTTTGATCACATCAAACTTGGAAACACTTCCAACACATATCGTCCGCTCACCTTTAGCTAGTCTCCGTTTATTCTGTAGCTCTTTTATTTCGAGTTACTAACACTTAGCAACCGAACCGGTATCTTAATACCCTGGTGCTACTAGGAGTACTAGTAAAGTACACATTAACATAATGTATATCCAATATACTTCTATCGACCTTGCCAGCCTTCTCATCTACCAAGTATCTAAGGTAATTCTGCTCCAGTGGTTGTTCCCCTTATTACAGAAGCACTTAGTCTCGGGTTTGGGTTCAACCTTGGGTTTCTTCACTAGAGCAGCAGCTGATTTGCCGTTTCATGAAGTATCCCTTCTTGCCCTTGCCCTTCTTGAAACTAGTGGTTTCACTAACCATCAACAATTGATGCTCCTACTTGACTTCTACTTTCGCGGTGTCAAACATCGTGAATACTTCAAGGATCATCATATCTATCCCTGATATGTTATAGTTCATCACGAAGCTCTAGCAGCTTGGTGGCAATGACTTTGGAGAAACATCACTATCTCATATGGAAGATCAACTCCCACTCGATTAAAGTGATTGTTGTACTCAGACAATCTAAGAACAAGCTCAACGATTGAGCTTTTCTCCCTTAGTTTGCAAGCTAAGAAAATCGTCGGAGGTCTCATACCTCTTGACGTGAGCACGAGCCTGAAATCCCAATTTCAGCCCTCGAAACATCTCATATGTTCCGCGATGTTTCGAAAACGTCTTTGGTGCCTCAACTCTAAACCGTTTAACTGAACTATCACATAGTTATCAAAACGTGTATGTCCGATGTTCGCAACATCCACAGACAATGTTTGGGGTTCAGCACACTAATCGGTGCATTAAGGACATAAGCTTTCTATTGTCTGCATAATCGCTACTGTCAACTTTCAACTATATTTTCTCTAGGAACATATCTAAACAGTGGAACTAAAGCGCGAGCTTACGACATAATTTGCAAAGATCTTTTGACTATGTTCAGGATAATTAAGTTCATCTTATGAACTCCCACTCAGATAGACAAGTGATTACATGATCCGAGTCAACTAGGCCGTGTCCGATCATCACGTGAGACGGACTAGTCATCATCGGTGAACATCTTCATGTTGATCGTATCTACTATACGACTCATGCTCGACCTTTCGGTCTCTTGTGTTCCGAGGCCATGTCTGTACATGCTAGGCTTGTCAAGTTAACCTAAGTGTTTCACGTGTGTAAATCTTGCTTACACACGTTGTATGTGAACGTAAGAATCTATCACACCCGATCATCACGTGGTGCTTCGAAACGACGAACTTTCGCAACGGTGCACAGTTAGGGGGGACACTTTCTTGAAATTTTAATGAGGGATCATCTTATTTACTACCGTCGTTCTAAGAAAATAAGATGTATAAACATGATAAACATCACATGCAAATCAAATAGTGACATGATATGGCCAATATCATATTGGTCCTTTTGATCTCCATCTTCGGGGCTCCATGATCATCATCATCACCGGCATGACACCATGATCTCCATCATCATGATCTCCATCATCGTGTCTCCATGAAGTTGTCTCGCCAACTTATTACTTCTACTATTGTGGCTACCGGTTAGCAATAAAGTAAAGTAATTACATGGCGTTGTTCAATGACATGCAGGTCATACAATAAATAAAGACAACTCCTATGGCTCCTGCCGGTTGTCATACTCATCGACATGCAAGTCGTGATTCCTATTACAAGAACATGATCAATCTCATACATCACATATCATTCATCACATTCTTCTTGGCCATATCACATCACATAGCATACCCTGCAAAAACAAGTTAGACATCCTCTAATTGTTGTTTGCATGTTTTACGTGCCTGTTATGGGTTTCTAGAAAGAACGTTTCTTACCTACGCAACACCACAACGTGATATGCCAATTGCTATTTAACCTTCATAAGGACCCTTTTCATCGAATCCGTTCCGACTAAAGTGGGAGAGACTGGCACCCGCTAGCCACCTTATGCACCAAGTGCATGTCAAAATCGGTGGAACCTGTCTCATGTAAGTGTATGTGTAAGGTCGGTCCGGGCCGATTCATCCCACAATACCGTCGAAACAAGATTGGACTAGTAACGGTAAGCATATTGAACAAAATCAACGCCCACAACTACTTTGTGTTCTACTCGTGCAAAGAATCTACGCAATAGACCTAGCTCATGATGCCACAGTTGGGGAACGTAGCAGAAATTCAAAATTTTCTACGCAACACCAAGATCTATCTATGGAGAGACTAGCAACGAAGGGAAGGAGAGTGCATCTACATACCCTTGTAGATTGCTAAGCGGAAGCGTTCAAGAGAACGGGGTTGAAGGAGTCGTACTCGTCGTGATCCAAATCACTGGAGATCCTAGTGCCGAACGGACGGCACCTCCGCGTTCAACACACGTACAGCCCGGTGACATCTCCCATGCCTTGATCCAGCAAGGTGAGAGGGAGAGGTTGGGGAAGACTCCGTCCAGCAGCAGCACGACGGCGTGGTGGTGATGGAGGAGCGTGGCAATCCTGCAGGGCTTCGCCAAGCACCGCGGGAGAGGAGGAGTACTTGGGAAAGGGGGAGGGCTGCGCCAGGGGCAGCGTGTAGCTCCCATGCGCCTCCCCACTATATATAGGGGTGGAGGGGGCTGGTTTCTTGCCCTCCAAGTCCATTGGGGCGTTGGCAAAGGTGGGAGGAAAGAAATCCCATCATTTCCTTCTCCACCGATTGTTATCCCCCTTTTTTAGGGATCTTGATCTTATCCCTTCGGGATATGATCTTATTCCTTCTAAGGGGGGATCTTAGTGCGCCTTGACCAGGGGTGTGGGGCCTTGACCCCACTACCCACGTTCATGTGGGTCCCCCATGCTGGTGGGCCCCACTCCGGAACCTTCTAGAACCTTCCCGGTACAATACCGAAAAATCCCGAACATTTTCCGGTGGCCAAAATAGGACTTCCCATATATAAATCTTTACCTCCGGACCATTCCGGAACTCCTCGTGATGTCCGGGATCTCATCCGGGACTCCGAACAACATTCGGTAACCACATACAAACTTCCTTTATAACCCTAGCGTCATCGAACCTTAAGTGTGTAGACCCTCCGGGTTCGGGAGACATGTAGACATGACCGAGACGTTCTCCGGTCAATAACCAACAGAAGGGATCTGGATACCCATGTTGGCTCCCACATGTTCCACGATGATCTCATCGGATGAACCACGATGTCAAGGACTCAATCAATCCCATATACAATTCCCTTTGTCTAACGGTATAGTACTTGCCCGAGATTCGATCGTCGGTATATCGATACCTTGTTCAATCTCGTTACCGGCAAGTCTCTTTACTCGTTCCGTAACACATCATCCCGTGATCAACCCCTTGGTCACATTGTGCACATTATGATGATGTCCTACCGAGTGGGCCCAGAGATACCTCTCCGTTTACACGGAGTGACAAATCCCAGTCTCGATTTGTGCCAACCCAACAGACACTTTCGGAGATACCTGTAGTGCACCTTTATAGCCACCCAGTTACGTTGTGAAGTTTGGTACACCCAAAGCATTCCTACGGTATCCGGGAGTTGCACAATCTCATGGTCTAAGGAAATGATACTTGACATTAGAAAAGCTTTATCATACGAACTACGATCTTTGTGCTAGGCTTAGGATTGGGTCTTGTCCAGCACATCATTCTCCTAATGATGTGATCCCGTTATCAACGACATCCAATATCCATGGTCAGGAAACCGTAACCATCTATTGATCAATGAGCTAGTCAACTAGAGCCTTACTAGGGACATGGTGTTGTCTATGTACCCACACATGTATCTGAGTTTCCTATCAATACAATTATAGCATGGATAATAAACGATCATCATGAACAAGGAAATATAATAATAATAATTTATTATTGCCTCTAGGGCATATTTCCAACACACGAGGTGCTCACGAGGTAGGGGGCGCGCCCACCACCCTCGTGGGGCCCTCGTGTCCTTCCCGGACTGCTACGTATCTTTCTATTTTTCTAAATATTCCAAAACGGAAAAATACTGCCTTAATAATTGTTTTGGAGTCGGTTTACTTACCGTACCATATTCCTACTCCTTTTCGGAGTCCAAAACGTTCCAGAAAGTGTCCCTTATGTATTCCTCCGAGGTTATGGTTTCAATAATATTGGTTTCAACATTTATGGGATTGCCTGAGATATAATGTTTGATCCTTTGACCGTTTACCACCTTCGGATTTGTGCCTTCGAAGTTGTTGATTATTATGGCACCGGAACGATAGACCTCTTCGATAACGTAGGGACCTTCCCATTTAGAGAGAAGTTTTCCTACAAAAAATCTTAAACGAGAGTTGTATAGCAATACATAATCACCTACATTAAACTCATGCTTTTGTATCCTTTTGTCATGCCATATTTTAACTTTTTCTTTAAACAACTTAGTATTTTCATAAGCTTGGGTTCTCCATTCATCAAGTGAGCTAATATCAAATAACCTCTTCTCACCGGCAAGTTTGAAATCATAGTTGAGCTCTTCAATAGCCCAATATGCCTTATTTTCTAGTTCGAGCTAATATCAAAAATACATGGCGTACACCCCTGTAAATATGGCATGGCATAGTTCAAAACACATGTAGGGCTCAAGTTCATAAGATGCACACGTCAATCATGGCAAAAATGACAAAAGTGCATGTTCTGATAAGAATCTGAAACTAACATCACATGGCCCTCTTCCAACAGCATTTCGGGCATCAAGATGAGCTCAAATGAAAATGACGCAATGAGATGAAATGATGTACTCATCGAGGCAAACAATTCGGTATGCTATACGCCCAAAGCGGAGCCACGGGAGCAAAGTTATGGCATGACGAAAATGCAACAAATAATCTGCAGAAAAAGTACTTGGTGAGATTTCGACCTCCTGGAAAAAGGATCTAGGGTTTGCCCTAGCACGCGAACCGAGGCGCCTCAGAGCGGCGCGGACGGCGGCCGGGCCGGGCCGGGAGGAGCTCGCCCGGGGCGGTGGCGATGGCGATGGGCGGTGGCGGTGAGTCGCCAGGATCCGCGGGCGAAGGAGGTGGCGCCGGCGAGAGGGCGTGGGATCTGGCGGGTCGGCGACGGAGGAGGAGACCCGGGCGGCGGTGACTCGGCGACGATCCGGGCGGAGAGGGCAGCGGTGACTCCGGGCGCAGGCGGCGCGGGAGGTGCACGGGCGGCGGCGGCTCGGGCCCGCGGGGGCCGACCGTGGGCTTCGGCGGGCCGGCGGCGGGGGCGCGGCGGCGGGCCACGTGGCACACTGAGATTGGCTGCGGGCGTGGGACGGACGTGTCCGGCCGGACCGGACGGGTCCGACGGCGCGGGGTGGAAGAAGGCTAGGGTTTGATGCGGGAATTTCGGGGGGGGAGGCTATATTTATAGGTAGAAGGAGCTAGGAAGCTCCAAATGAGGTGCGGTTTTCGCTCACACGATCGTGATCGAATGGCGGTGGGCATGGAAGTGACTTAGATGGGTTATTGGGCTGTTTTGGAGGGGTTTTGGGCTGCAACTCAAAAGAGGCCTTCGCGGTTACCCGGTTAATCGTTGGAGTATCAAACGAGCTCCAAATGACTCGAAACTTGACAGGTGGTCTACCGGTGGTGTACCAAGGCCACTTGGCAAGGCTCGGTCCATTCCGAGAATGTTTAACACCTGCACACAAAAAGAGACAAGAGGGGTGCGTCGGTGCATGTGGGAGTGTCGGAATGCAAAACGGACAATGGGGAAAATGCTCGGATGCATGAGACGAACACGTATGCAAATGAGATGCACATGATGAAATGATATGAGATATATGACATGAACAAAATTCAAAACGAAAAACAAAACCCAACCACGGAGGGAATACCATAGCACATAGCCGAAAATGGCAAGAGTTGGAGTTACAAAGAAGGAAAATTACATCCGGGGTGTTACAACACTCCACCACTACAAGAGGATCTCGTCCTGAGATCTAGGACTGAAAGAACTCCGGATATTCGGAACGGAGGTGGTCCTCGCGCTCCCAGGTGGCTTCTCGGTCAGAATGGTGTGACCACTTCACTTTCAGGAATTTGATTGACTTGTTGCGAGTCTTGCGCTCAGTTTCTTCAAGAATAGCAACAGGGTGCTCATGATAAGAGAGATCTTCTTGGAGGTTAATTTCTTCGAAGTTGATAGTGCGCTCAGGAGTCTTGAAGCACTTGCGAAGCTGTGACACGTGAAACACATCGTGCACGTTTGCAAAATTGGACGGAAGCTCAAGTTGATAGGCGAGATCGCCTCTTTTGCCAATGATCTTGAAAGGACCCACGTATCTAGGGGCAAGCTTCCCTTTGATACCGAAGCAACGAGTGCCTTTCATTGGAGAGACGCGGAGGTAGACATGGTCTCCGATTTCAAAATCCACATCACAGTGCTTGTCATCATAATAGCTCTTCTGGCGCGATTGCGCGGCTTTGAGATTCTCACGAATGACTTTGCACATTTCTTCGGCTTCTGTGATCAAGTCGTTGCCAAGAAGTTGGCGTTCACCTGTCTCAGACCAATTGAGAGGAGTACGACACTTTCTGCCATAGAGAATTTCGAATGGGGCCTTGCCCGAACTCGCTTGGAAGCTGTTGTTGTAGGAGAACTCGGCATATGGAAGACAATCTTCCCACTTCATGCCAAAGGAGATGACACAAGCCCTGAGCATATCTTCAAGGATTTGATTGACTCGCTCGACTTGGCCACTTGTTTGAGGATGGAAAGCTGTGTTGAAACGAATGTTGGTGCCCATGGCCTTCTGAAAGGAGTCCCAGAACTTAGAAGTGAAGATGCTTCCACGGTCTGAAGAAATCAATTGTGGAATGCCATGCAAGGAGACAATCATGGAGGTGTATAACTCTGCCAACTGAGCTGCTGTGATAGATTCTTTGATAGGAAGGAAATGAGCCACTTTAGTAAGCTTGTCAATGACAACGAAGATAGCATCATTTCCACGCTTGGACTTAGGAAATCCATTCACGAAGTCCATCTCGATATGATCAAACTTCCATTCCAGAATAGCAAGAGGTTAGAGGAGACCAGCTGGTCGTTGGTGTTCTGCTTTCACCCTTCTGCACACATCACATTCATTCACGAATTGAGCAATTTCTCGCTTCATTTGAGTCCACCAATACGACTGCTTGAGGTCGTGGTACATCTTCGTACTTCCAGGATGAATGGATAGAAGGGAATTGTGTGCCTCGTTCATGATGACTTTTCTCAGATCGCCTTTGGGAACCACAATTCGATCCTCGAAGAAAACAGTATCTTTGTCATCCAAACGATAGCACTTGTATTTGGAAATGCCCTTGTCAATACCACGTTTCACCTTCTTCACCATGGTATCCAGGAGTTGTGCCTCACGAATTTGATCTTCCAAAGTAGGAGAGACTATGAGGTTGGCAAGAAAGCCTTGAGGAACAACTTGAAGATTCAGCTTGCGAAAAGCTTCACAAAGATCCGGTTGGAAGGGCTTGAGAATTAAGCTGTTGCAATAAGCCTTTCTGCTCAGAGCATCTGCAATCACATTCGCCTTGCCAGGAGTATATTCAATACTTGGATTGTACTCTTGAATCATTTCGACCCATCGAGTTTGCCTGAGGTTGAGGTTGGGTTGAGTGAAGATATACTTGAGACTCTTGTGATCGGTGAAAATGTCCACTTTCCTTCCCAACAAGAGATGTCTCCATGTTATCAATGCATGGACAACTACCGCCAACTCAAGATCGTGAGTGGGGTAGTTCTTTTCGTTGGGCTTCAACTGACGAGAGGTATAGGCCACAACTTTCTTCTCTTGTATTAACACAGCACCGAGACCTTGAAGAGAAGCATCACAGAAAACTTCGAATGGCTTGGATTCATCAGGAGGAGTCAAGACAGGAGCTGTGACTAGCTTCTCTTTGAGGGTGTTGAAAGCAACATCACACTCAGGCGTCCAGACATACTTGACATGCTTCTGGAGGAGGTTGGAAAGAGGCTTTGCGATCTTAGAGAAGTTCTCAACGAATCTTCGGCAATAGCTTGCAAGACCAAGAAAACTGCGGAGCTGCTTGACATTCTGAGGAGGTTCCCAATTCACAATTGTAGACACCTTCTCGGGATTAACAGCGATGCCCTTGGCGGAGATGATGTGACCAAGATAAAGAACTTCATCAAGCCAGAACTCGCATTTGGAAAACTTCGCGTAGAATTGATGCTCTTTGAGCTTGTCGAGCACCAATCGCAAATGTTTGGCATGATCCTGCTTATTCTTGGAGAAGACCAAAATATCATCGAGATACACCAGGACGAATTCATTGGTGTAGGGGTTGAAGATGAAGTTCATCATTCGAGAGAATGTTGGAGGAGCATTGACAAGGCCGAAAGACATGACAGTATATTCATAAGAACCATAGCTTGTTCTGAATGCTGTCTTCGGAATATCTTGTTCACGAATGTGAATCTGATGATAACCCATACAGAGGTCAAGCTTGGAGAATACTTTAGCACCTTTGATTTGCTCGAATAGCTCATTGATGTTGGGAAGTGGATACTTGTTCTTGATTGTCTTCTTGTTCAATGGACGGTAATCGACGCACAGTCGGTCCGTGCCATCCTTCTTCTGGACAAAAAGAACTCCACAACCCCATGGAGATGAACTCGGTCTGATCAAACCCAGACGCTCTTGTTCATCGAGCTGCTTCTTCAATTCCTTCAGTTCTTCAGGTCCAAGCTTGTATGGACGCTTGCAAACGGGTTCGGTGCCGGGCTCAAGATCGATAACGAACTCGACTGGCCGGTGCGGAGGCATACCCGGAAGCTCTTCTGGAAAGACATCTTGGTACTCACAAATGACTGGAATCTGAGAAATAGCATCCAACTCGCCCTTCTCATTGAGAGAAAACAACCGAATGGTTTCATCACGAGCGGCATAGATGATAACATCCTCAGAAGAGTGTGTCAATTGAATTTCCCTGGCAGCACAATCAAGTTGAGCTTTGTGCTGAGAAAGCCAGTCCATCCCGAGAATAAGATCGATATCAGAGTCACCAAGAACAATTGGTTTAGATAGAAACTTATAGTCGCCCATCTTGATTGTGGTATCCGGAACCACCAAATTGGAGCTCAACCGTTTACCCGGAGAAATGACAGCCATGGGTTTATCCAAATGAGAAGAAGTGAAATCATGCTTGGCAAAAAATGGTCTTGACATGAAACAATGCGATGCACCAGTATCAAATAAGACTTTTGCAGGAATAGAGTTAACTGGAAGGTTACCCATGATCACATCTAAAGAATCCTCTGCCTGAGCTGCATTCATCATGTTCACCTTTGCATGCTTTGGATTATGCTTGACCACTGCATTGCTTGAAGACCTCACAGGAGGAGGAGGAGGAAGGCGCCTTTGGTTGAAGCACTTGTTCGCATAGTGACCTTTCTGCTGGCACTTGTTGCAAGTCACCTCTGAGAGCGGACAATGATATAGAGCATTTGACCTTGGAGCTTGAGAATTTGACTTGTTCTGAAAGCCTAGGTTGGGTGGGTGGGAAGATCCACGACCACCTGAGTTTTTCTGTTGGTAAGGCTGACGAAACGGAGGAGGAGGAAGGTAGAACTTCTGCTGCTTAGCTGCCACTTGAGAGGAAGAAGAAGACTGAACTGCATCCCTGATTCTCTTCTTAGAAGCCTCACACTTGAGCTGAGCACCTTCTTGCTTGAGGGCCATATTGTAGAATTGATCAAACTGAGTAGGCTCAACAAGAATGAGAGCTAACTGCAGATCCTCTCTAAGGCCACCTCTGAATTGATAGATCATACTCTTTTCATCAGGAACGTCTTGTTTAGCAAAGCGAGCAAGTTTCTGAAACTGCTTGTTGTATTCGTACACTGACATGTTGCCTTGCTTGAGATTGCGGAACTCCTCACGCTTGCTCTCAACAACACTGGTAGGAATGTGGTGAGCTTTAAAGTCCCGACACAAATCAGTCCAAGTAATCACTCGACCTCCTCTGGAATCCTTGTATTGCTGGAACCAATCAGCTGCTTGGTCCTTGAGCTGAAAAGAAGCAAACTTGACGTAGTCCTCAGGCCTGACATTGCTGCATTCGAAATGCTTGTTGGCATCCACGAGCCAATCGTCAGTGTCTGTGGCCTCGGCACAGTAGCTGAAAGACTTCGGCTGATTTGCAAGGAACTGGTTGAGGGTAGGAAACTGAGGCTGATGGTTGAACTGCCCTTGACCTTGATTCCCTTGGTTGCCTTGGCCTTGGTTGCGCTCTTGCATCAGCTGAATCAACAACTGAGCGTTGGCGTTTGTGGTAGCCATCAAAGCTTGCCATGCCTCCGGAGGTGGAGGTGGAGGTGGAGGGTTCGCCTGACTCCCATCATTGCGTTCCGGATTCTGATGCGTTGGCAGAGCCATCCTGAAGAGGGTGACATCCATTAGCATCTTGAAAGACAGACATACAAGTTGAATCAACAGATAGAAATTGCAACATATAGTCTTCACAATAAACATTCGAACAAGGATGAACGAATGAATTCGAAAGCAAACATCACGTCCATTAAGGTGAGAAGCCACTTGATGAGATATTGATGAAAGAAAATAAAAAGCAAGGTACGAATGGAACAAATAAGTGGTAAGGATTACCCAATCACAAACCAAATATCTGCGGGAAGAAATGCTAGAGCTACTTGAATCCCACCTATAAACTCCCGAAACTTTCTGGTTATGCAATCAGGTGTTGGGGATACAGGGGAAGCAATATATCTCACCCAAACTAACAATTCCTACATCCAGCTGTATCCATCCGTCAACACATAACCAAGAAACCTTCGGAAATCGTGTACCTCAACCTTCGAAAAGCATCCGTTATACGAGTCATGGCAATACTCCCGAACTCCCCAGTACTGGGTCACGTCGAGGTTATCTCACCAACAACTGGATAAAAGAGATTTTCGATGTCGGTAAAACTCAGGTATTCCAGAACTGCAACGATAAAATTGTGACGACAACACCTCGGAGCTCAACTCCCCGGGACACTGCCACAACCCCTAAATGTCAGGAGGCACCAAGAACAATGTTCTCGTCACAAAACCATCCGAACGATTCCAAGATACCCGCGTGATCCTAAAAAAATTTAGTGAAATTTGAGGAGAGGAGAGTCAAAACTTCTACGTCTGGAGACCTCACCAGAGTGACGAAGGGACTGAGGAGTAAAAGTAATCCTACTCTCCGATATATATAATCCTAAGACTCAAAACATTTTTGTTCTAGACTCAACAACGCCAACAATCAATCAAGCAGGGGCTCCTAAGTCGGGGATGGCTCTGATTACCAACTTGTAACGCCCACGATGCGGCTATATCTCCCACGTGTCGAAGCATGACTTAGAGGCATAACCGCATGGTGGTTTTGTCGCAAGAAGGGTCATCTTCACACAATCCCATGTAATGAACAAGAATGGGATAAAGAGAGTTGGCTTACAATCGCCACTTCACATAATACATAATATAAATCATACATCATTCAAAATACACTCATAGACCGGCTACGGTCAAATCCAAATGAAAAGAAGACAACCCCAAATGCTAGATCCCCGATCGTCCCCAACTGGGCTCCGCTACTGATCATCTGGAAACGAAACATAGTAACGACCAAGGTCCTCGTCAAACTCCCACTTGAGCTCGATTGCGCCACTTGCGCTGGTATCCTCGGTACCTGCATCTGTTTTGGTAGAATCTGTGAGCCACGGGGACTCAGCAATCTCACACCCGCGAGATCAAGACTATTTAAGCTAGTAGGTAGGAAAGGGGTAATATGGTGGAGCTGCAGCAAGCACTAAGCATATATGGTGGCTAACATACGCAAGTGAGAGCGAGAAGAGAAGCAACGCAACGGTCGAGAGGCTAGAAGTGATCCTGAAACTACTTACGCCCATACATAACCCAAACCGTGTTCACTTCCCGGACTCCGCCGAGAAGAGACCATCACGGCTACACACGCGGTTGATGCATTTTAATGAAGTCAAGTGTCAAGTTATCTACAACTGGACATTAACAAATTCCCATCTGCCTCATAACCGCGGGCACGGCTTTTGCAAGATAATACCCTGCAGGGGTGTCCCAACTTAGCCCATCATAAGCTCTCACGGTCAACGAAGGGTATACCTTCTCCCGGGAAGACCCGATCAGTCTCGGAATCTCGGTTCACAAGACATTTCGACAATGGTAAAACTAGACCAGCAAAGCCGCCCGATGTGCCGACAAATCCCGATAGGAGTCGCACGTATCTCATTCTCAGGGCACACCGGATAAGTCAAGCTACGAGTAAAACCAGGCCTCGAGTTTCCCCGTGGTGGCCCCGCAGGTTGCTCGGTTCGGACTAACACTCGAAGGAGCACTGGCCCGGGGGGGCTAAAATAAAGATGACCCTCGGGCTCGCGAAAACCCAAGGGAAAAAGGTGTAGGTGGCAAATGGTAAAACCAAGGTTGGGCCTTGCTGGAAGAGTTTTATTCAAAGCAAACTGTCAAGAGGGTCCCATAAATCACCCAACCGCGTAAGGAATGCAAAATCAAGGAACATAACACCGGTATGACGGAAACTAGGGTGGCAAGAGTGGAACAAAACACCAGGCATAAGGCCGAGCCTTCCACCCTTTACCAAGTATATAGATGCATTAGTTAAATAAGAGATATTTTGATATCCCAAAATATCCAAGTTCCAACAAGGAACAATCTTCATCTTCACCTGTAACTAGCAACGCTATAAGAGGGGCTGAGCAAAAGCAGTGACATGGCCAAACAACAGTTTGCTAGCAAAGGGTGGTTAGAGGTTTGACATGGCAATATGGGAGGCATGATAAACAAGTGGTAGGTAGAGCTGACATAGCGATAGAGCAAGCAACTAGCAAAGCAAAGATAGAAGTGATATCGAAGGTATGGTCATCTTGCCTGCAAAGTTCTCAGAGTTGTCGAAGGCTTGATCCTCGTAAGCGTTCTCAACAGGTTCCTCGTGCACGTACTCGTCTCCCGGCTCTACCCAAAGCAAGAACACAAGCAATGGAACCACAATCAAACATGAAGCAATGCACAAGCAACATGATGCAAAACATGACATGGTATGCGAGATGTGATATGCAATGCATATGCGGGCTCCGGAAGGAAAATGATGAACAAGGCATCAACTTGGCAAACCAAGTATTCCGCTGGAAAGATGAGATGATTTCGGTTGAAATCGATATAAAGATCACCGGAATCGGATGCACGGTTTGCAAATGGCAAGCAAAACAAGAATGACACAAATCTGCGATTAACAGCATGATAGCTACTTAGCATGCAACAAGAAACTATGCTACAGCACCCCAACATAACAACAAAGCATATGGCAGTGATCTACAGGAGATGCTTGACAAAAGAGGAACACTGAGCTACGGCTAAATCACACCAAAGCAGGTTCAAACAAGCATGGGAAAAGTGCAAAAGATATCAGGTTGGACATGGCATAAACAGCATCAGGTAGCAATGTTCAGAGCAAGCAATTAACATGCTACAGGAACTTATAATAGCAAAACAAGGCATGACATGATTCTCCTCAAAGCATAGAACAAATATCCCTTACTGGCCATGAGCCAAAAAGGACCAGAAGAAATGATGGCACCCATGTAAACATAGCAAGTTTCGTTAACAGATTCAGCAAACTGGGCATGGCATTGACAGAATTATGAAGGCATCTTCACGAGCTCGATTCACTCACCACAAGACATTGCATGACAAGTTAAGCATAGCATCAGCAAGAAGACATGTTTATGAAGCTATCCAAGGCAAGAACAAGTTCATAGCATGCAAGGATCAACTACAACAACCTTGGCAAAATTGAATAACATGTAAACAATCTGCCAGGAAACATTTTGTAGCAAAAGTAGAGCACAAAAATGACATGCTAGACTACTCCATAATTTCAAAAAGGGGCATGAATGGATAGAGCATAACCGTATGTTCAAAACATCCTTAATGAAGTATCTCAAAATATACATGGATCTCTCTTTAGCATCAAGTTTACATGGCATAAAAATAACAGCAGAACAGGGACTGAAATCAGCAACATCATGAAGCCTAGTTTGCATGCTTGTGCTAGTCACCACAGATATCACAAAAATACATGGCATACACCCCTGTAAAGATGGCATGGCATAGTTCAAAACACATGTAGGGCTCAAGTTCATAAGATGCACACATCAATCATGGCAAAAATGACAAAAGTGCATGTTCTGATAAGAATCTGAAACTAACATCACATAGCCCTCTTCCAACAGCATTTCGGGCATCAAGATGAGCTCAAATGAAAATGATTCAATGAGATGAAATGATGTCCTCATCGAGTCGAACAATTCGGTATGCTATACGCCCAAAACGGGGCCACGGGTGCAAAGTTATGGCATGACGAAAATGCAACAAATAATCTGCAGAAAAAGTACTTGGTGAGATTTCGACCTCCTGGAAAACGGATCTAGGGTCTGCCCTAGCGCGCGAACCGAGGCGCCTCGGGGCGGCGCGGACGGCGGCCGGGCCGGGCCGGGAGGAGCTCGCCCGGGGCGGTGGCGATGGGCGGCGGCGGCGAGGCGCCGGGATCCGCGGGCGAAGGAGGCGGCGCCGACGAGAGGCGCGCGGGATCTAGAGGGTCGACGACGGAGGAGGAGACCCGGGCGGCGGCGGCTCGGCGACGATCCGGGCGGAGAGGGCGGCGGTGACTCCGGGCGCAGGCGGCGCGGGAGGTGCACGGGCGGCGGCGGCTCGGGCCCACGGGGGCCGACCGTGGGCTTCGGCGGGCCGGCGGCGGGGGCGCGGCTGCGGGCCACGTGGCGCGCTGAGATTGGCTGCGGGCGCGGGATGGACGTGTCCGGCCTGACCGGACGTGTCCGGCGGCACGGGGTGGAAGAGGGCTAGGGTTTGATGCGGGAATTTCGGGGGGAGGCTATATTTATAGGTAGAAGGAGCTAGGAAGCTCCAAATGAGGTGCGGTTTTCGCCCACACAATCGTGATCGAACGGCGGTGGGCATGGAAGTGACTTAGATGGGTTATTGGGCTATTTTGGAGGGGTTTTGGGCTGCAACTCAAAAGAGGCCTTCGCGGTTACCCGGTTAATCGTTGGAGTATCAAACGAGCTCCAAATGACTCGAAACTTGACAGGTAGTCTATCGGTGGTGTACCAAGGCCACTTGGCAAGGCTTGGTCCATTCCGAGAACGTTTAACACCCACACACGAAAAGAGACAAGAGGGGTGCGCCGGTGCATGTGGGAGTGTCGGAATGCAAAACGGACAACGGGGAAAATGCTCGGATGCATGAGACGAACACGTATGCAAATGAGATGCACATGATGACATGATATGAGATGCATGACATGAACAAAATGCAAAACGAAAACCAAAACCCAACCACGGAGGGAATACCATAGCACATAGCCGAAAATGGCAAGAGTTGGAGTTACAAAGAAGGAAAATTACATCCGGGGTGTTACAAAGCTTCCGCTTGTGCTTGACTTGTTTGCTCTGAATGTTGGGTCGTGAGACCCCTGTTTGTAATATCTCGCTCCTCGGAGCCTATTGAATAAAATACTTGAGTTGTAGAGTCATGTTGTGATGCCATGTTGTATTTGCACATATCGAGCATATTGTGTGTATGTTTTGAAATGCTTGGTATGTGTGGGATCTGACTATCTAGTTGTTTATCCTTGGTAGCCTCTCTTATCGGGAAATGACTCCTAGTGCTTCCACTGAGCCCTGGTAGCTTGCTACTGCTCCAGAACACTTAGGCTGGCCGGCATGTGTCCTTCTTCGTTCCTGTGTCTGTCCCTTCGGGGAAATGTCACGCGGTGTCTACCGAAGTCCTGTTAGCCTGCTACAGCCCAGATTCTCTGGAGTATTGCTAGCCCAGTTGTTACAGCCCGGATTCACTCGCTGATGACCGACACGTTCGTTGCTGGGTCATGTATGCCTGTCCCTGTAAGTTAGTGCCACTTTGGGTTCACGACTAGCCATGTCAGCCCGGGCTCCTTGTCATATGGATGCTAGCGACATTGTCATATATGTGTGCCAAAAGGCGCAAACGGTCCCGGGCCTGGTAAGGCGACACCCATGGGAATACCGTGCGTGAGGCCGCAAAGTGATATGAGGTGTTACATGCTAGATCGGTGTGCCATTGAGTCGGGGTCCTGACAGCTTTGGTATCAGAGCTTGACTGCCTATAGGATTACCAAGCCAAACTGGTCGAAGTTGAGTCTAGAAATGCTTTAGTTATATAAGGTAATTGATTGTGGGATGGAACGTAAGGCTCTTTTTACTCCTTATATCTTATGCCCTTCTGATCTGAGTCATCCTATCTTTCCTACGGGGTTAAGGAACTAGGCTTTCTCTTCTTTCTATCAGGATGACGTGTTACTAATCCGTAGACCTATAGGATTGTTGGTTTCAAGCCTCAGTTCAGTTGCTACTATTTCCTTGTATTCATAGCTGGCCTCAGATTCTTGATATTGTGCTTCTAAGTGGTTATGCCACCATTTTTGTAGCATGTCTCAAATCTTTTCGAGCATTTACAGCCGTTATGCTGTCCGAGTCATCCCAGGTTGTAAGTGCATCTAGTGCCCCTTAGTGATTTTGGTGTATTGAAGACTTATAGGTTAAGGGACTAATGCGTTTGTGAGTGTACACAGGTCTATAAGTCTATGAGGAGTTTGATATTTACAGAGAAAGTCGACCCCTAAAAATGAAGTTCTTCGACTGAAGACTTTGATATTCTGAAGACTTTCTGAAGACTTTGAAAGTGAAGAAATTGGTGTGACCTTGAAGACTTGGTATTCATTTGTGGAACATGAAGCGTGAAGACTTTTGTTTTCGTAGTTTCATTTTCTCTTTCTTGAGTCATAGGAAACACCGTAATGTTAAAGGGGGTCGAGGAAATACTAAGGAAAAATTTCCATGTGATGCTCAACTCAAAATCCTACACCTACCAATCCCTTCGAGTGAAGCCTTTGGAAATCTCATACAGTTCAGTCACTTTCTTCAGTGACAGAGACCAAGTTCTTCTGGTCGTTGATGAATTTGTTCTGACTGAGGAGTTAGGAATTCGCCAGTGCGAATTGCCTACACAGTGAGGAACATGATAGCCCTGAGGAATTTGAGAGTCAAATTTTCGACCGTTGTTGTCTGCGCGCCAGCTGTCCCAAAATATCTTATCCACCTAACGGTCATATCATTGAAGGGCATTTATGTCTTATCATGTCGGGCTGCTCCCTAGGCTATAAATAGCCGCCCCCTACAACCACTAGCTGGTTGGCTGCTCCGAGAGAACTTGACACTTGTCATTTGAGAGCAACCCATCCTCCGAGGACTTTGAGCGAAAATCATCAAGTGAGGAAAACCCAAAACCAAACCCCTACAAACCCAAAGTGATTGAGCATCACTAAAGAAATTGATCCTGCATGGATCCGACGCTTGTTACCTTTGAAGACTGTGCTTCTTCCAGACGGTTAGGCGTCATGGTCTAGAGCATCCAAGAGGAATTGTGGATTGCCGAGTGACCAAGTCTGTGAAGGTTTGGAAGTCGCCTGAAGACTTACCACGAGTGATTGGACGAGGTCTGCGTGACCTTAGTTCAAGGAGAATACGGTGAGGACTGGGTGTCCTGAGCTGCGTGCTCAGTGACTGGGTGTCCGGGACTGTGTGTCCTCGAGTTTAAATACTCAGCCGCTCCAACCAGACATACAACTGAGACAGCAGTTGGAACTGGTCTACCAAATCATTGTCTTCACCAACCTAACTGGTTCTATTTCCTCAACCCCTTCATTTCCTCATTACTGTGTTGAGTGTTTGTTCATATCTGTGTTTGAAGACTTTGACTGAAGACTTTCTCAATTTCCTCAGTTCAATTTCTTCAGTCTGTTTGTCTTCATCTTGTGTTATCCTATGATTACGCTTTCTGTACTCTGTGCTAGTCTTCATTTCATCATGATGACCATGCTTGTATTCTGTTATGCTTACTTCTGAGTACTTATTCCGCTGCTAGTAGTTCTTCGCTAAGGAATTTCCTCACCGGCAAATTCCTTAGTGAAGAATTCATAAAAATCGCCTATTCACCCCCCTCTAGTCGATATAACGCACTTTCAATTGGTATCAGAGCAAGGTACTCCCTTGTTCTGTGTGATTTTGGTTTAACCGCCTGGAGTTTTAGTTATGTCGACCGTAGGTATGATCAAGGTCTCGGCTGGGTGTCCTACCTTTGATGGGACGGACTACCCCTACTGGAAGAACAAGATGCGAATGCATCTTGAGGCAATTGACAACGATCTCTGGTATGTTGTGGAAAATGGTGTCCCCTCTGTCTCACCCTCACTGAACGCTACCGATGTGAAGAGATTCAAGCAACTCGATTCTCAAGCGAAGAATATCATATGTGGCCATCTGAGTAAAGGACAGTATGGAAGAGTGAGTGCTTTGGAAACTGCTAAGCTTATCGGGGATAGGCTGTCCAGAGTGAATGAAGGAGTCTCAACTCAGCGTGACTCTCGAGTTGATGTTCTTCGGAATCTCTTCAACCGCTTCAAAAGACTCGACAATGAAAATGTCCAACAAACCTTCGATCGCCTCACTGACATCTCAAATGAGCATCAAGCACTTGGTGCCACTGACATCACCGACCATGAGGTGGTGAAGAAACTGTTGAGATTGCTTGATTCGTCATTTGATACTCTGGGACTGATGATACAAGAACGAGCTGACTATAAGTCTCTTGATCCCGCCGATATCCTCGAAAGGCTAAATACTCAGGAGTTCCATCTTGCTGAAAAGAGAGATCTCTATGGTTCGAGCTATGGCAAACCACGTGCCCTGAAGGCCAAGGCTGTGTCTGACTCTGAATGTGAGGATTCTGGTAGTAGCCTTGGTGATCCTGAAGAATTGAGCCAGGATCTAGCACTGCTTGTGAAGAAATTCCAGAAGTTCTCAAGACGTGGTCGCTTTGGAAAATCCTCAAGAAGCAGTGATTCCTCATCCAGTGACTATAAGATAAGGTTGTGCCACAAATGCAAGAAACTTGGTCACTATATTCAAGATTGTCCTCAGTGGGAAAAGGAACTGAAGAAGAAGAAATACAAGGATTACAGTTCTGATGATGCGAAGAAGAAGAAGAAATCATCAAAATCTTCATCATCAAAATCCTCGAAGTCTTCATCTCACAAGAAGAGCAGCTCCAAGAAGGCTCGAGCATTCATTGGCAAGGAAATGGACTCTGAAGCTGAATCTGAGGAACATGAGGAAGAGGAGGCGTCTGAAGAATCTGAATCTGGTGTGGCGAGTCTGGCTTTCGCTACTGCTTTCGTCAGCAAGTCCATCTTCAACACTGAAGAAACTGACCTCACCGACAAGCCTGATGAAGATAATGATGACTACGCTCCCACCTATTGCTTCATGGCAAAAGGTGCAAAGGTACTCAAATACACCTCCTCTGAATCTAGTGAAAATGAATCTGATGAGGATCTCAAGCCCAGCTACTCTAAACTTGCTAAGATTTTTGTAAAAGAACAAAGGGATTTTGAAAAGGTTCAAAACATGCTAGACAAAAGTGATGATATGTTGGGTGAAGAAATGGATCGCACTAAATCCCTGACTGAAAATCTTCAGAGACTTCAGCCTAGGTTTGATAACCTTCAAGGTCATCATAACACTCTCTTATCTGATCATGAGAAACTTTCTTATGAATTTCTTCAAAGAAAGCAAGATCTTGAGAAGCTAAGAGTGAGTTATGAAGATCTTCAAAAGGAGCGCGATTCATTACTAGCTCAACAAATCAGAGCTTCTCAGGAAGAATTTGCTCCTCCATGCTTAAAGTGCATTGAACGTGAATCTGCTAATTCTTCACCTGAATGTTCAAATGCTTCAACTGTTACAAATTCTTCACCTGCCTCTGCTATCACTAATTCCTCATCTGAGGACATTGCTAGTATCACTGACGATGCAGGACTGAAGGAATTGTACATGACAGGCATGTACAAAAGCCTCAAAGGGCATCAGACTCTTTGTGATGTGCTTAAAAAGCAGATCCTCAACAGAAACCCTAGGAAAGAGGGTATTGCCTTTGAGAGGAAACTCAATGCTGATGGAACATATTGGAAGCCTGAGCAGTACCCCAAAACCTCATGGGTTGCTGCAAAGGGACCTCCAGTTGATCCATCTAACTTGTCTGGCTTTACATGTGAATCTCCTCATTCTTCTGATGAGTCATTTGACTCCAACTATAAACTATTCAAAAATCAGAATGGTGAAGTATTTGCTAGATATGTTGGCACTAACTGCAGGAATGGGTCTCCTATGAAGAAAATCTGGGTTCCCAAGAAGTGCCTCGAAAGTCTTCAGGTGAATGTCCTCATGACACCACCTGTGAAGAACAGGAACCCCAGATCAAATTCTTCATATGGACCAAATTCTTCATATGGATCCAAGTCCTCATACGGACCAAATTCCTCACGTGGATCAAATTCCTCAAAAGGATCAAAGTCCTCATATGATTATCATCGTGCTAACAACTCTGTTTCGCAGGGTAGAGCTAAGGGCTATGAATATGTGCATTATTCTTCAAACCATTATGTTCATAAGTCCTCGAAGAATTTATCTGCTTATTCATATGCTTACCCTAACCCCTCTTATGTGAAACGAAATGGTTTGGCCTCTATGCCACCATTCTCGTATGGTGCTCGCAGAGTGATGAACTCTTTGCCACCCCTTTAGATGTGGGTAGTGAAGAAAAAGAACTAATCTCTTCTGCAGGGTCAGGTCTCCAGACGTGCTTTAACGTCTGAAGAATTTGCTGGGGACCTGACAAAATTGCCTGAAAGGACGCAGGCGAATCATGATGAAATGAACCTTCATTTCACACGTCCTCATACTTCTATATTTGTTTACTGATTGATGAAATTCATCTGATGAACTTGATATCATATTCTTCACTCATGAAGCATATGAGATTGTAAGCTACACTAATTCATCTGCAGGATGATCAACCCAAAGCTAGTGAGTGGGTCCTCGATAGTGGATGTACGAATCACATGACTGGTGACAAGAATCTATTGATGGATGCTCCCTTATCACCGTCACATCTGAAGCATATTATCTTTGCTGACAAAGGCAAAAGTCAGGTATTGGGTCTTGGTAAGGTTGCAATCTCTAAGGATAAACACATGGACAAAGTCATGCTTGTTGAGTCCTTAGGATACAACCTCATGTTAGTCTCAATGCTTTGTGATCTTGATATGGTTGTTGTCTTTGGCAAGTATCGCTGTGTTGTGATTATGGAAGCTGACAATTCCAAAGTCTTTGAAGGCTTTAGGAGAGGAGATCTGTATATTGTTGATTTCTCTACAGGACCACAACCAGCCGTGTGTCTACTTGCAAAAGCTTCAGAAGGCTGGCTATGGCATCAACGACTTGGTCACGCAGGCATGAGGAATTTGCACACGCTTGCCAAGAAGAAGCATGTCATTGGCATTGAGAATGTCAAATTCCTCAAGGATCACTTATGCGGAGCCTGTGAAGCTGGAAAAATGACCAAGGCCAAGCATCCAGCGAAGACTATCATGACCACTACTCGTCCATTCGAATTGCTTCACATGGACCTCTTCGGACCTAATCATTACTCAGCAGTCACTAATGATGCATCTCTATATGGTTTTGTCATTGTTCATGATTACTCTCGATATACATGGGTACACATTGTTACTTACAAACATGAAGTGCAGGAAGTCTTCAAACGATTTTCCTCGAGGGCTTCAACCAACTTTGGTGTGAAGATCAAGCACATCAGAAGTGCCAATGGAACTGAGATCAAGAATTCCGGTCTTGATGACTATCTTGATGAACTTGGTATTACTCATGAGTTATCCGCTCCCTATACTCCTCAGCAAAATGGCGTCGTGGAGCGCAAGAACAGAACTCTTGTTGAGATGGCTCGCACTATGCTTGATGAATACAAAACGCCTCATCGTTTTTGAATTGATGCAATTGATACTGCGTGCCACATCATCAACAGAGTATATCTTCACAAATTCTTCAAGAAGACGGCCTATGAACTCCTCACTGACAAGAAACCCAATGTGAGTTATTTCAAAGTCTTCGGTGCTAAATGTTGGATTAGAGATCCTCACCACAATTCTAAATTTTCACCGAAAGCACATGAAGGTTTTATGCTTGGTTACGGAAAGGACTCGCACACCTACAGAGTTTTCAACATTGTTCTTCACAAGATTGTTGACACTGTAGATGTGCGGTTCGATGAAACTAATGGCTCGCAAAGAGAGCACCTACCTTCTGTGTTAGATGAACCAGCACCTGAGGATTCTATCAAGTTCAAGGCAACTGAGGATGTCATTCCTACTGAAGAATTTGCTGAAGAATTCATTCCAGTTCATGAAGAACGTCGAGCTGATGCAGCTGAAGAAAATGCCGAGGAAAATGGTGCTAAAGAAAATGCTGATCAAAATCCTCAGCGACAACCAGCTCATCCTCGCGTTGCAAAAGAAGTGCAAGTGGAGAAGATCATCGATGACATTAGAGCACCAGGTCCTCTCACACGCTCAAAAGCTTCACATTTATCTAACTTTTGTGGGCACTATGCTTTTGTCTCTATCACAGAGCCCACTAAGGTAGATGAAGCATTTTTGGAGCTGGAGTGGATTCAGGCTATGCAAGAAGAATTACATCAGTTCGAGCTTAACAATGTCTGGGAACTGGTCAAACGTCTAGATCCTCGCAAGCATAATATCATTGGCACAAAGTGGATCTACCGCAACAAGCAAGATGAAAATGGCCTTGTGGTGAGGAATAAGGCACGACTGGTAGCTCAAGGCTACACACAGGTTGAAGGAATTGATTTCGATGAAACTTTTGCACCTGTTGCTAGACTTGAGGCTATTCGCATATTACTTGCTTATGCTAACCATCATGATATCATCTTATATCAAATGGATGTGAAAAGTGCATTCCTCAATGGTAAGCTTGAGGAAGAAGTATATGTTGCTCAACCCCCAGGTTTTGAAGATCCAAAGAATCCTGACAAAGTCTTTAGACTTAATAAGGCCCTCTATGGCCTCAAGCAAGCCCCTCGGGCGTGGTATGATACATTGAAGGAATTCTTCATGAAGAATGGCTTCACACCCGGTTCACTCGACCCTACTCTCTTTACTAAGTCTTATGATGGTGAACTATTTGTGTGCCAAATATATGTTGATGATATTATCTTTGGATGTACTGACCAACGTTATAGTGATGAATTTGCCTATATGATGAGTGAAGAATATCAAATGTCTATGATGGGAGAGTTGAAATTCTTCTTAGGTCTTCAAATTCGTCAACAGCGCAATGGCATATTCATATCTCAGGAGAAATACCTCAAAGATGTACTGAGGAAATTCGGCATGCAAGATTGCAAAGGCGTCAAAATTCCTATGCCCACAAATGGCCATCTATGCATTGATGAAAATGGTATTGACTTCGATCACAGGGTATACTGCTCCATGATTGGTTCTTTATTGTACTTATGTGCATCTAGGCCAGATATAATGCTTAGTATTTGCATGTGTGCCCGATTTCAAGCTGCGCCGAAGGAATCACACCATAAGGCTGTGAAGCATATTCTTCGATATCTAGCTCACACACCAACACTAAGATTATGGTACCCCAAGGGCTCTGCTTTTGATCTCATTGGATATTCTGACTCTGACTATGCTGGTGATCGTGTGGACCGCAAGTCAACATCTGGCACTTGTAATTTCCTCGGACGATCTTTGGTCTGTTGGTCCTCGAAGAAACAGAACTGCGTATCACTGTCTACTGCGGAAGTTGAATACATTGTTGCTGGCTCTTGCTGTGCTCAACTGCTTTGGATGAAGCAAACACTCAAGGACTATGGCGTCAACGTGAAGAATGTGCCTCTCCTCTGCGACAATGAGAGTGCCATCAAGATTGCTCACAACCCAGTTCAGCACTCGAAGACAAAGCACATTCAGATTCGTCATCATTTTCTTCATGATCATGTGTTGATGGGTGACATCTCCATCGAGCACGTGAAGACTGAAGAACAGCTAGCTGATATCTTCACTAAGCCCTTGGATGAGAAGAGATTTAGCAAGTTGCGGTGTGAGCTAAATATCTTAGAATCTTCGAATGTTCTTTGAAAAGGACACACATCCTAACACTCATGCAAAATTGATGACTTAGATGTGCAACACATGAAGAAACGTTTTTCTTCAATCAATGAAGAATAACACTCTAAGTGTGAAGAAATTAATGAAGAATTTGATTCTCAGAACCCTACGACAATTGTACGCGGTGTCTGAAATCATCATTCTTATACGGTGGGTCACGCCACCACAAATAGTTGAAAATCTTCAATTTGAGTTTTTCCTCAGTCTTGAAATTCTTCAGTTTTTCAAATTCTTCAACTTTGCAAAATCTTCACTGTTTCCGTTGTTTTCTTCATTGGCTATATATATATATATATATATATATATATGTGTGTGTGTGTGTGTGTGTGTGTGTGTGTGTGTGTGTGTGTGTGTGTGTGTGTGTGTGTGTGTGTGTGTTTATGTCCTCTACAGCATTCACTTATGGCTATTTCTTCATGTTGCATTTTTCTGCTAAGTGAATGTGATCGGACCCTTCCCCCTCTATGCTATACTCAACCCAATCTATTCACAAATTCTTCATGTGCATTCTATTTGAAACTCGTTCAAAATCTTCACTGTGTCCTTGTCAGCTGAAGAAATTGCGAACGAAACTTTAAAACAAATCTTATCCAAATTTTCGGTTTTTGCCGCTCAAACCGTTCCGCATCCCACGATGCATTATTATATTCACCCACGATCGTACACGATCTCAACTACACAGAACATGGGTGACACATGTCGCGAGAAGGAGAAAGGGCAGGGGCACGTTCGTCCCAAAATCTTCGGGCGAACAGTTTTTACCGTGTCTATAAATACCCCTCTCCCCTTCCTCACTTCATTTACTCCGCTCGAACGCTTCTCTCTCACTCGAGCTCCTCAAACCCTAGCGCCGCTGCTACTCCATCGTCGCCGGTGAGGAAGAGCTTCGCTGCCTCGACCTCGTCGTCGTCGTACTCACGCCGACCGCGGAAATCTTCACTCTGCTGCCGCCGTAGCTGTCTTCCTCTGCCAAGTTAGGGCGTGGGAGATCTAACCTGACGAACTTCACATCTGTTATTCTCAGTTCGTCGTGTTCTTCACTTCGGGTAATTAAAAGTTACTTTTATTACTCACCTTGATTCTCAAACTTTCTTGAAATTCTTCAAAGGTGTTTATTCTTCAAATCTTCA
Source organism: Triticum aestivum (assembly GCF_018294505.1). Taxonomy (NCBI): domain Eukaryota; kingdom Viridiplantae; phylum Streptophyta; class Magnoliopsida; order Poales; family Poaceae; genus Triticum; species Triticum aestivum. The sequence goes on from NC_057795.1 coordinate 693,742,691, forward strand.
CACATATGAACACTTCACACATCATATGATCTTGAACTGTTTCTCTAAGCAATCATTTTCTTTAAGATTCCCTAATTGTGTGGATCTTCGATCTGTACTACTCTGGAACCTAAGACAAGAACGCTTAGTGAAATTCCTCAAGGTTCATCTGGTCAAATTCCTCAAAACTTGTTCTTTTCGAAAAACCTTCTGAGAACGCATATGACCTCTCCAAATTCCTCGCACCTATACTCTGTTCACAGGTACTCATGTCTGCTGCTGAATCACTAGGTTCTCATCAACTTAACTCATTTGCAGCGTTCCTCGAAGAAAAACTGCATACTTTTTCAAAGTGTTCAATTGTTCAAATTCCTCATCTGAAGAATATGGCAGACGGTAAGAAGCCGCAGAAAGGAGGAAAGAAACCTGAGGTTATGACTGTGTTTGAAATCCCTGAGGAAATTTATGCTGACTATTGCACACCTGATGAAGCAAAATTTGGCAAAGAAAACAAAAATCAGTGCAAGGTGCGCTTACAGAGGATTGAACGGAGATGGGCAAGGGAATGGAGGGAATACAGATATGTAACTCCAAAGAACATGAAGAAATTCGCCCTCAATCCTCCATGTCCAAGAGCTCCACTGGCACCTGGCCAAGTAGCTGACCCCACAAGCATCAAACGTGGTGAGGACTTTCCTGAACAATGGGCTAAGCGCCAAGCTAAATTGGCAAGACAAGCCAAGGAGGCAGTGAAGAAATTCAATGAGGATTCTGCCACTGCTACTGCTACTGAGGCCTCGGTCAAACCAAGGAAATCCATGCCAAAGAAGCCTGCTCGTAAGCCAAGTGCTTCACCAACAGCGCCCTCACGGCCAAGTTCCTCAGCTATGCCCTCACGGCAAATTCCTCACACTGCTACTGCTCCACCAAAGTCCTCAGCAGCTCCTTCAAAGTCCTCAGCTCATGTGCATCTGACTACATGTCAAAGGACTGTTGGTTTCTCGATTGCCTCTGGTGTTTCAGCGAGTTCCTCAGCTGCACATATTTCCTGTTCAGGCCCCACACCGTTGAAGACTAAAGCAACAGCTGGACGCGGTCCTCGGCCAAGTCCAAAGAAGAAACATGTCGCATTCCATGTGCCTTCTGATGATGAAGCTTCTGATGATGAACTTGCAGAAATCATCAGAGACAGACAGGTGAAGGCCGCTAGAGCCAAAGGCACATCTGTGCCACTGCTTTTGGATCCGAGGAAAATCCTCGACTACATTGATCTCTGGCACAAGGATCCTAACACCCCTATGCCTGATTTTCATCTGACTCCTGGTCAAAGTCACATGCTGACCCATTTCATCACTCAAGAGAAATGGAAGTTTGAAAAGGCAAGAGAGATCAAGAAAGTGCAATACAGAAAGGAGAAGCTTCTGAAGAAAAATGTTGTCAGAATGACACCTGAGGAACTTCTCCAGGCTCAGTCTGAAATTCAAGCCCTCATCAAAGACTTTGATGCCTACTATGCTGATTAGCAAGGAGCTAAAGTGAGATTCGTCAATCTGACGAAGAAATTCACAAATGTTGTAGCCCCAACGCAACAAGAAAACCCTCAGGCTGTAGACTCTGCTCAGCCTGCTGAAGAACATGCCAGCACCGCTGATGACTTTCAGCCTGCTGAAGAAAATGCTAGTTCCAGGGCTGGTGAAGAAATTCCAGCCGCTGAAGAAATTGCCAGGGCATCCACTAGTGGTGCGCCTGAAGAAACTGAAGAGATCAGGGCAACTGCATCAGTTGCTCCTGAATAAAATCAACCAGATTCCTCAGCTCCTCCCGCGCCTACACCAACTCCAATTCTTCCATCTGCCTATGATGTGAAGAAGACCAAGGCTGCAGAGCGAGCTGCAGTGAAGAAAAGGAAGGCATCAGCTACGTCAAATTCTTCGGCTGCGAAGAAAATGAAGCCAATGACCAGCTCACTTGAAAATCCAATTGATGATGTTCCAATTTCCTCCATGCCATCAAAGGACCTTGTTCCTTTTGGAGAAGACTATGTGATCCCAAGCGGATTTGATGAGGAAAATCATTCTGCCGCTTCGTCAGAGCAGATTGATGAAGAAATTGAAGTGGATGCAATCCCTTCAACGCCAGTCATTTCCTCACCTATGCCTCAATTCACAGCTGAAGAGGCTGGTGTTGAGGAAATTGAAGATGAAGATGTGGATATAGGATGCACCACACATGTGATGAATGATGACTTTTGGGAAAGTCAGCATCCCAATACTCCTCTCTTCACCCCTATCCAACAGATTCCTCTGTCCCCTGCAACAACAGTCCAACTGGGCTCTGAAGAAACTCAACCCACTCCCTCTGTTCATGAAGAAATTCCAGCCACTAGTGCTGAAGAACCTGCTGCTGCTGATACTCAGGTTGCACAAGAAGAGGAACCAGAAATTCCTCAGCCTGAAGAACCTGAGCTCGCGATTCCTGAGGTGGTGATGCAACTCACTGACACCCCTCTGCCAAAGCCGGAGAATCCGTTCTCAAGCAAACAGAAGTTCAAGGTTGAAGACTTCTTTTCCGAGCATGTATTCTTCACTGACTACAACCCCTATGACTCTGCTCGCATAAGGAAGAGGCGTTTCTGGACTGCTAGTCAAGCCAACTTCTATTCCTCGGTGCTGTTTGACAAAGACAAAATCTTCGATCATGAACATATTCCTCACGTGGACATGGAATCTCTGCCATGCTTCGAGCCAGTCCTCAGTGTTCTTCATGATGCAGGATTACTAAATTTCTGCACGGACATTTGCGATTGGAATGAAGAACTCATTCTTCAGTTCTACGTGACACTGCATATCACTGGAGACGCTGAAGATGTCAACTCATGGGTGTTGGATTGGATGACTGAAAACACTCACTACAAGGCACCGGCAACTAAATTGCTTCGTGTCCTTCCTCTCGATCCTCCCCATGACAGTGCACGTTGCACCTACAGTGACCCTGAACTGACAAATCACTATATGCAAGTGCTCATGAAGCCTTTGAAGCTTGGGCAGGCCCCACGAACCAAATTCCTCGTCAAGGAACTACACTATGTGCCTCGGACTGTCTACCTCAGCCAAGCAAAATCCTCAAGCCACAGCACCCAGGGTGATGACTGACCGTGAGTTACTCCTCAGTCTTCATCAGAAGGTTGATCGCAATCACAAATGGGTAAAGCGTCAGTTTGGTGCACTTCTTCACAATATGACCTCAAAACACAATGCCGTGAAGAAGAACCAATACTACCTTCATGAAACCTTCAACCGCACCTGGGCTGTCCTCACTCATGTCTATAGCGCTGAAGAACTAAAGACTATGGGTCTCAAGGAAGAATTTGACTGGTCTGCACCTCCTCCGAAGAAATTCAAGAGGGTCAAAGTTCCTCCACTGGTGGCCAGCTCGTATTCTTCATCGCGTGACACTGATGAGTATGAAGATTTGGACGACACTGTGGCAGGCCCTGCTACAACAAACAACCCCGACAACGCTGGCGCTCCTCCATAAACTTGAAATTCTTCAGGGGCGTTAGTCCTCAGTTTCAATCCTTTTGGTCATTTGATGACAAAGGGGGAGAAATCTGAGTTAGTCTTCAAGCGGGTCTATATTAAGGGCATTTTTTAAGTTACAACTCTCGTTCTTCTGAAACTTTTATTTGGATCGAGTTGTAATCTTAAACCCGATGGTGCGTTGATACTTTTGTTGCATTATGCTTTTGATGCTTTCGGCATGCTTATTCCTCGTTAATGACATTGCACGCATGCTAAATCTCTTTAGGCACCATATTTCATCATGCATTTCAAATTCTTCATATTATGTATCAAATGCGTGTATGAATTACAAGATGTAGGGGGAGATCTCCATGATTCAACTCTTCAAATGTGCATTGCCTCAAACGCAAATTTCTCACTATGCACATCTTCAGGGGGAGTTCTTCTATATCTTGCAATCAAATTCCTCAATATCAGTATTTGCACTTCATATGTTAATCCCCGTTGAAAACTTAACCTATATTGTCATCAATCACCAAAAAGGGGAGATTGTAAGTGCATCTAGTGCCCCTTAGTGATTTTGGTGTATTGAAGACTTATAGGTTAAGGGACTAATGCGTTTGTGAGTGTACACAGGTCTATAAGTCTATGAGGAGTTTGATATTTACAGAGAAAGTCGACCCCTAAAAATGAAGTTCTTCGACTGAAGACTTTGATATTCTGAAGACTTTCTGAAGACTTTGAAAGTGAAGAAATTGGTGTGACCTTGAAGACTTGGTATTCATTTGTGGAACATGAAGCGTGAAGACTTTTGTTTTTGTAGTTTCATTTTCTCTTTCTTGAGTCATAGGAAACACCGTACTATTAAAGGGGGTCGAGGAAATACTAAGGAAAAATTTCCATGTGATGCTCAACTCAAAATCCTACACCTACCAATCCCTTCGAGTGAAGCCTTTGGAAATCTCATACAGTTCAGTCACTTTCTTCAGTGACAGAGACGAAGTTCTTCTGGTCGCTGATGAATTTGTTCTGACTGAGGAGTTAGGAATTCGCCAGTGCGAATTGCCTACACAGTGAGGAACATGATAGACCTGAGGAATTTGAGAGCCAAATTTCCGACCGTTGCTGTGCTGCGCGCCAGCTGTCCCAAAATATCTTATCCACCTAACGGTCATATCATTGAAGGGCATTTATGTCTTATCATGTCGGGCTGCTCCCTAGGCTATAAATAGCCGCCCCCTACAACCACTAGCTGGTTGGCTGCTCCGAGAGAACTTGACACTTGTCATTTGAGAGCAACCCATCCTCCGAGGACTTTGAGCGAAAATCATCAAGTGAGGAAAACCCAAAACCAAACCCCTACAAACCCAAAGTGATTGAGCATCACTGAAGAAATTGATCCTGCGTGGATCCGACGCTTGTTACCTTTGAAGACTGTGCTTCTTCCACACGGTTAGGCGTCATGGTCTAGAGCATCCAAGAGGAATTGTGGATTGCCGAGTGACCAAGTCTGTGAAGGTTTGGAAGTCGCCTGAAGACTTACCACGAGTGATTGGACGAGGTCTGCGTGACCTTAGTTCAAGGAGAATACGGTGAGGACTGGGTGTCATGAGCTGCGTGCTCAGTGACTGGGTGTCCGGGACTGTGTGTCCTCGAGTTTAAATACTCGGCCGCTCCAACCAGACGTACAACTGAGACAGCAGTTGGAACTGGTCTACCAAATCATTGTCTTCACCAACCTAACTGGTTCTATTTCCTCAACCCCTTCATTTCCTCATTACTGTGTTGAGTGTTTGTTCATATCTGTGTTTGAAGACTTTGACTGAAGACTTTCTCAATTTCCTCAGTTCAATTTCTTCAGTCTGTTTGTCTTCATCTTGTGTTATCCTGTGATTACGCTTTCTGTACTCTGTGCTAGTCTTCATTTCATCATGATGACCATGCTTGTATTCTATTATGCTTACTTCTGAGTACTTATTCCGCTGCTAGTAGTTCTTCGCTAAGGAATTTCCTCACCGGCAAATTCCTCTGTGAAGAATTCATAAAAATCACCTATTCACCCCCCCTCTAGTCGATATAATGCACTTTCACAGGTTTCTAAATAGTCTGATGCATTTGCAAATTCCTTCTTATCGTTCTGAAGTTCCTTTGTGCCAGATCAACCACACTAACTAGTGTGTTGAGGTACTTCATTGCCTCGGTATATATGTTGGAGCTAGTACTATGACCCTAGGTGTCTTAGAGTACCACCTAGTAAGCTAGCCATGATTTGTGTTCCCAGTGTGATGATTCTGGTTTTTATTCTCGAAAGCATCCCGTGATGCCACTTAGTAGTGGGTATTCTATTCCTGGGTCCTTGAACCCGAGATTCACCCTACTTGCTTCATGTTGATAGTGTTTGCTCGTTCCTTTAGGTTATTAGTAACCTTTGCAATAGTCCTCGAGATTCGTGATATATCCTTCTTCCAATACCATGAACCAATATGGCATAAGTTCGGGAACCAAAAGATCACAACAAGAGTGCTCTCGATGAGTTCCCCTTCTATATTACGATTCTGCCAAACCTACCTCTCTGCATGAATTGTCTAGAAGAAATATGTTGAACTCGTTCGACATTCTAATCCATGCGTCCACAACTCAGAAAATCGTATGTTCTTTTGAGTTGTCCCCCTTAGTCGTCTTCTGACCCTCGTCTATCAATTGATAGTCAAGAGTATGCGTGCATTCGTTCATCGATGCCTATTACTCCTGTGGTCCGTCAAGCCATTCTATTCCAGGATGACTAGGAGAAACAAACTCCAATACCTCATCCATTTCTAGGATTGGATCAAAGTAGTTGTACTTCGCAGATCAAAATGCCGATCCAGCTTTTGTTCTGTTCTACCTTGGAGTATCACCCTCTTTCATAACAAGAAGTTAAGTGGGAGCTCGATAGTGTTTTTGATCTTGTATGTGGACGACATACTACTGATCGGAAATGATGTTTCGATGCTAAACTTGGTCAAGGGATCATTGAATGGCAAGTTTTCGATGAAGGACCTTGGTGAGGCAGTCTATATTTTAGGCATTAAGATCTATAGAGATAGATCAAGGAGGCTGCTCGGCCTAAGCCAGAGCACGTACATAGATAAAGTGTTGAAGCGGTTCAACATGAATGAGGCGAAGAAAGGGTTCTTGCCACTCTCACATGATACAAGGCTAAGCGAGACTCAGAGTCCTTTGACATCTGATGAGCGAAGCAGGATGAGTAGGATTCCGTATGCCTCGGCAATCGGATCCATCATGTATGTCATGATATGTACAAGGCCTGATGTTTTGCAATAAGCCTAACAAGTAGATACCAGGCCAACCCAGGTGAGAGTCACTCGGCAGCAGTAAAGACTATTTTGAAGTACCTGAAAAAGGACTAAGGAGATGTTCCTAGTTTATGGACGTGAGGAAAAGCTCGTCGTAAGGGGTTATGCCGATGCTAGTTTCGAAACCGACAGAGATGATTGTCGATCACAGTCCAGATTCGTGTATGTCCTGAATGGAGGAGCAGTGCACTGGATGAGTTCCAAGCAGGATACGGTGGCCGATTCTACCACAGAAGCCGAATACATTGCGGCTTGTGAAGCTGCGAAGGAAGGTGTTTGGATCCGGCATTTTCTGGATGATCTTGGTATTTTCCCAGCCTCGGTGAAACCGTTGGACCTTTATTGTGATAATTCTGGTGCCATCGCACAAGACAAGGAGCCGAGGAATCACCACAAGGTCAGACACATAGACCGCAAATATCACCTGATACGAAAGATCGTAAAGAATGGTGATGTAGAGTTATGCAAGATTCACACGGATGCAAATGTTGCAGATCCGTTGACTAAGCCACTTCCACAACCCAAGCATGAGGGGCACGTTAGAGCTATGGGCATTCGATGTCTATTTGATTGACTCTAGTGCAAGTGGGAGACTGTTGGGGATATGCCCTAGAGGCAATCATGTATGATGATATTTCCTATGTGTTTATGAATAAACATAGTCCTTGGACATTATCAATGATGTGTATCAGCAAGTACGTGACTTGTTTGTGGGACTATGCATTGTATGATGACTGTCCTAAAAGGTCCCTAGTCGAAAGGGTTGTGTGGACGCGCAACCGACTAGACTAGCATACGCCACGGTCGATGGCTTGCTCTCACTAGCCATGGAGCATTGGATGCTAACCGGATAATATGAACTTGGAAAGGTCTAGTCGGATTCGACATAGTCGGATCCGAGTCGAGATAAGGTCCGAGTCGGACAGACCCAACTATGAGACGCAGCGATATGTCATCTATGAGTCTCTAGTACAACATACGTTCTATGTCCTAAGACCTGAGCTGACGCATTTACTCGGGATTGATAGACTTGCTTTGGGCCGACCAAACGCTACTCCGTGACTGGGTAGTTACAAAGGTAGTTTTCGGGTTTGTCCAGTCCCATGCTGTGAGACATGGTCGAGCAAGATGGGATTTGCCCCTCCGATCAGGAGAGATATACTTTGGGCCCCTTGTGTGATCCGACCAGGAACAGCATGGCCATGCGACAAGGATTATGAGATAATTCGGATTGTGGTCGGCATCACTGAAACGAGAAAGAGGTCGGGCTAGCACAAGGATGACAGTCTCGCCTTGAGCCCGACAACATATATCGTGTGGCAAAGGGAACAGAAGTGTGACACGTTGTACAGGTTCGCCTAACCAGCTTCATAGTCTGCTTGGTGGTCGGCACGCCTTGCTAGAGGCCGCTACCAACCGTGCAGGTCGAAGTTGATCCGAACTGTGACCAAGCCGGTTTGAACCTAAGGGGTCGCGCGCTTAAGGGAAGGAACCTACGAGGTTG